>NC_137875.1:3313782-3561988 GCF_963924005.1 Protomyctophum bolini
TTCCAAAATGAGCCAGTATTGAATGTGTAAAATCCATGATATTTACATTGGAATGAATGAGCCTGGCTGAAAAGTGTCCAAGTGGGAGAGGCCAGGTCTTAACCCATTCTGACCTGAGATCAGATTCATACGAGGTTTCCACTGGACACACACTGGTCTGATGAACCCATTCTGACCTGAGATCAGATTCTAAAAATGTCAGTCGTTCTTCGAATTTTTCAAAAATAGCAGACCTACAAGCTCGTATCGCGCCACTCGGTGGCGCGATATGAGCTTGTAGATCTGCTATTTTTCAATAGGTAAAGCATAACATGATGCTAACACCAAAATGGGTGCCCGGTCAGAATGGGTTAAATGGTAAATGGTGCATTTATATAGCGCCTTTATCCAAGGCACTTTACATAGATTGTGCATTATACATTCACCCATTCACTCACACACACATTCATACACCGATGGCGGCGGAAACCATGCAAGGCACCGACCAGCACATCAGTGTCTCTTGCTCAAGGACACTTCGACACCAACTCTGGGGGAGCCCACAGGGTTCGAACTGGCAACCTTGCCGTTACCATGATCCAGCCACTCTACCCACTGAGCCACCGCCACCCCCTCATAATACTTACATGATCCAATGACGATGGTGGTGGGCCTTTGCAGCAAATGGTGTCGACCAGTCTGGCTGTACAGCGCCTCCTATTGACAGGAGACAATACAGTCTGACTGGATGTCTGGAGGAGAGACCACTGAGTAACAACACTATGATCATTCCACTGCTGTTTCTGTCGACTAAAACTAAGACGGAAATATTTCGTCGACTATATCTCACTTTTTTTCGCTGACGAAAACTAAATGAAAACGTAAGCTATGACGACTGAAACTAAGACTAAAAGTAATGACAATTTCGTCAACAGATAAAAGACTAAAATGTTAGGAAGGGACTATAGTGGAGAAGAGATCCAGTATAAGTCATTTTACACTTGATTTGCATGCTGAAAATAGCCGATCTACAAGCTCACAACGTGTCGCAGTTGTGCGCTTGTAGATCGGCTATTTTCAACACGTGTATTACGTGTCATTACGACGGCATCATCAATGCCCGCCAAAACACATTTTAGTCGACTATAAATCAACTGTAGATTTAGTCGTCGACTGAAATCTCATGACATTTAGTCTAAAACTAAAACATTCCGGGTGACTGAAATGTGACTGAAACTGAATGAAACAGCTTGAAAATGTTCTGCCAAAAACAGCACTGGATCATTCACACAACAACAGTGTACCAGTAGATGTATCATTCACACAACAACAGTGTACCTGTAGATATACAGTAGATTTACAGTAGTGTACCTGTAGATGCACGGAGCCACGGCAAATATCAGAGCGATAAGAGCCAGTAAAAGAGCCGCTGCCAGCAGAGCTGCACAAAACAACACAAAGAGAAAAAGGTAATGTTTACACAACGGGCATGGTGTGTGTAGTCAGACACACACACACACACACACACACACACACACACACCGTGTGTGTAGTCAGTCACACGCCATGCCCACATTGGACACAATTGAGTTTCTAGGCAGCTTTATGGGCGAAGTCAGCGTCTGTCCATGTCAGGAGCCTGATACCTCTCTATCACAATAGGATCTGACTGTGGATAAGAAGAGCACTGATAACCACTCCTGCAGTCACGAGCAACTGTCTCCTGCATTATTTTACCACTGGACCCCCCCCTGTGGTCGTCTGTCTGTTTGCCTCTGGATTCCCCCTGTGGTTGTCTGTCTGTTTGCCACTGGACCCCCCCCCCCTGTGGTCGTCTGTCTGTTTGTTTGTCTAGTCTGTCGTCCAACCAGTGTCCTATAGGGAAAGGGGCAAAGGGCATCCCTCAAGTCACAGATAGAAGAAGCCTAATTGAAAAAGAAAACTCTGGGTCCATCATCCATCACAGCCCAGTCCATCCCATACCCTGGAGGTACAGCTAATCTAACCCTGGGAGGTACAGTATAACCACAAAGCGTGGAGAAATAATAATTGTGGGATACACATGGGGATGTGGCGTATAACTATAACATATATCTGTGACGTGTAGGACTTCAGATTTCAGCCCTATCCAAGCCCCAATGCCCAGTGACTTCCATCACACACACACACACACACACACACACACACACACACACACACACACACACACTTTATTGACGCCTGCAGAGAGCCACGCTGTAAAAAGTGTAAAGCTGCACTGGAACAAGGACAGGAATACAAATGTGATGGTCGGTGGTCCGACAGACAGACAGACAGATGGTGTCATTGAGACCAAAAGGGGGGGGTTGGGTTGGCAAATATACACCAATACTTTGTTGACTGGAGGAGTCCCCCAGGGCTCTGTACCAGCCCCCCCTTCTCTTTGTTGACTGGAGGAGTCCCCCAGGGCTCTGTACCAGCCCCCCCACCCCCTCCTCTTTTCGTCCCTCTACACCACATATCTTTGCCCCCCCAGTCAAAGAGAACCTTAAATGAACCTTCATCTCCTTGCTGTTATTCTATTTTCATTTGAACCGTTATGTTTCTTGGACTGGCTATTGGTATAAGTTTTGTAATGTTGATGCTGCTTTTATACTGAACCTATGAGCTTGTATAAGATTTTGAAAAACAAATACAAATTTGAGAAAAAAATGTGGTTGAATAAAAATAAAATGAATAAACAACTACACATGCAGGAAACAAGACCATTGAAAAGATAACCAAACAAATATAATAATTAGAACGAGAATGAATGATGGCAGCATACACGTTTTTATTGTGTAACCGATAATAATAACCAGGCGTCTGAATTAAATGTCGGATGGATGGGGAAGCTGGGCTGCCGGTTTTATATTAGAATCTGTGGGATTAACCCATTTTGGGCAGGAACCCCTTTTGGTGTTAGCATTATGCTATGCTTTATAGCTATTGAAAAATAGCAGATCTACAAGCTCATTGTAGGTCTGCTATTTTTGAAAAATAGTGAAAAAATGTGGTGCAAAGCTTTGAATATATATTCTTTCAGAGCGAACGTTTTTAACTCAAATCATTGCTTCTGGGGAGGTGGTCCCTGAAACAACACATTTTCAGATGGGGGTCAGCGGCCAATTTCATATATTTTTGGGGGTCCTTGACATGAAATATTGAGAACCACTGATATAGAAACATGAGGTTTTTCAGGAAAAAAAAAGACATTTAAAAAAAGACATTTTTTAATTTCGACGTCAGGCCTAAATGGGTTAATGGGTTTCACCTGGCCTGGGTGCACGCATGTATACATTCTTCCTCCAACTCCATTTATCTCTATATCAGAACATAATAAATGGGTAGTAAGATATTTCCACAGAAGCTATTTCCCCAAAAAAGTGTTTAATAATAATAATAATTAATGGGTTTTCATAAATGACATTAATACTTCCACAATGTTTATTCAATTCAAGTCGGCGCATTCATATCAGCGCCCAAACAGCATGATATATTATTTATAACTAACTGATGATTGATTGATGAACGATGAACATAACATCATGTATGAGGAGGTACAGTACAGTACAGTACAGCACGGCATCAGCCCTCTGTCGTCAAAGCAGAGGCGACCGGGTGGCCGTACCGGACGCACAACGCACTGCGCGCTGTTTGTCTTCAGTGGAAGAACAAACAACATTAAGCTGGGGTTGAACACACACCGTGACATCCCCTTTGAACAGAGACTCAGGGCTGTATTATAATCACCTTTTGAAAAGCCAAGGCCCCTCTCTCCTATCCTCTCTCTGCTGTCCACTCATAAAAACACCATAAAGCCCTCAACGTGTGCAAGCACTACATCTCAGCCAATAGGTACACTGTCTGTTTAGTTACATCTCAGCCAATAGGTACACTCTGTCAGTTTAGTTATTGACAAGCACTATGTGTACATCTCAGCCAATAGGTACACTCTGTCAGTTTAGTTATTGACAAGCACTACGTGTACATCTCAGCCAATAGGTACACTCTGTCAGTTTAGTTGGCAATAATAGGTACACTCTGTCTATTTATTATATTGAGAACTTTCAAAAGGATCATCTTTGATGTACAATCCAACACTTGCACATGTCTGGATATGTACTAGCCTATGTTTATGCCTATATATCTATTATATCGGCTCAAATCGTGGAGATTGTGTATATTTGTGTATATGGTGTATTTTGCCCTGCTACTAAAAAGAAAAAAGTAGGACAGGTGACTTGTTGTATTTATTATAGGTATTTTAAGGTGTATTATGGATGTTGTATTTGCTGGCTCAAAATGTAACATTGATGATGTGGTATTGAAGTGTAATTTAAATTTCTGCCTCTTGGCCAGTTCCCACTTGTAAAAGAGACGCAGTCTCAATGTGATTTTACTGGTTAAATAAAGGTTAAATAAATAAAATAAAAATGTAGTTACATCTCAGCCAATAGGTACACTCTGTGTGTTTAGTTATTGACAAGCACTACGTGTACAATACATCTCAGCCAATAGGTATACAGTAACACTCTGTCCATTTAGTTATTGACAAGCAGGATACCAATTTGACCTGAAGGCTAAAACCATTACAAAAACAAGCACATTAAGTCTTAGATGAATATGCTTTTCAATAGCTGAATGAATACTTAATAGCAAGAGTCAATAGCATGGATTTCTCTGAGAGAATTAGGGCGTCCGTGGGCAGGTGACTCGTGGTTTGTGGTACCGTGCAGAATACAGTACTAACGTCTGTGGGCAGGTGACTCGTGGTTTGTGGTACCGTGCAGAATACAGTACTAACGTCTGTGGGCAGGTGACTCGTGGTTTGTGGTACCATGCAGAATACAGTACTAACGTCTGTGGGCAGGTGACTCGTGGTTTGTGGTACCATGCAGAATACAGTACTAACGTCTGTGGGCAGGTGACTCGTGGTTTGTGGTACCATGCAGAATACAGTACTAACGTCTGTGGGCAGGTGACTCGTGGTTTGTGGTACCGTGCAGAATACAGTACTAACGTCTGTGGGCAGGTGACTCGTGGTTTGTGGTACCATGCAGAATACAGTACTAACGTCTGTGGGCAGGTGACTCGTGGTTTGTGGTACCGTGCAGAATACAGTACTAACGTCTGTGGGCAGGTGACTCGTGGTTTGTGGTACCGTGCAGAATACAGTACTAACGTGATTAGAGGCCAGGGTGGATCTGTGATAACCAACAGGGAGGAGCCTAGGCAGAGATACCTCCTTCAGGCTGAATGACCTCATCAACCCTGCACGGCCAATCGTTTCAGAGAGAGAGAGAGATACTCTGAAGTACAGTGTTGTTTTTGGCAGCACATTTCTATTTTAGTTTTAGTCGTTGTCGTTGTCGAATAGTTTTCACTTGGTTTTAGTCAAATTTTAGTCACCTGGAATGTTTAGTGTTTAGTCTAGTTTTAGTCGACTAAAATCTACAGTTCATTTAGTCGACTAAAATGTGTTTTGACAGGCCTTGATGTTGTTGTATAATGACATATTTTATACTTTGGTTGCATGCTGAAAATAGCAGATCTACAATCTCACAACGCGTCGCAGCGCGCGACGTGTTGTGAGTTTATAGATCTTCTATTTTCAGCATGCAACCCAGCATAAAACTGGATCTCTTGTCCACTAGTCCCTTGACTCCCTTCTCTAACATTTTAGTCTAGTTTTTATTTGTTGACGAAATTGTCAGTATATTTAGTCTTAGTTTTAGTCATCATAGATTCGTTTTGATATAGTTTTATAGTCAGTGAAAACACTATACTGTAAGTAAAACTTTTAAATTCCCTACAGGAGAGGAGGAGGGCGAGGCGGACATGTCCTCTTCTCCTGAGCTGCTGACCAGAGCGTTACTTAAGCAGAGCCAGTCCTGTGGGACGGTGTTGTAATCACCGGTCTACTCTGTGCAGGAGGCTAATGGAAACGCATCATACGGTGGTGGGGGGGAGGTGGGGAGGGGGGGGGGTGCAGTCATACTGACCATACTGTATATCTGCCAGATAATGGCTACTTGGCCTTAACCCATTTAGACCCGAGGACGATTCTACAAATGCCTTCTAAATCCTGACAGTTTTCTGGAAAAAAAGCCCTCATGTTTCTATAATGTCAGTCGTTCTCAAACATTTTCATGTCAAGGACGGACCCCAAAAAATTGTATGTATTTGGCCGCCGACCCCCATCTGAAAATATGTTGTTCCAGGGACCCCCACCCCCCCCCCCCAGAAGCAAAGATTTGAGTTAAAAACGTTCACTCTGAAAGAATATAATTATATTCAAAACATTTGGGCCACATTTTCACGATTTTTCAACAACAAAAAAAAAGCAGACCTACAAGCTCGTAGCACGGCACTCGGTGCCACGCTATGAGCTTGTAGATCTGCTTTAGATAGCTAAAGTGTAACATAATGCTTTAAAACACCAAACGGGGGGGGGGGGGGGGGGGGTTCTCCCGCCCAGAACGGGTTAAAAGTCTGATCTACAACATAATCTGCAATATTGTTAAGTAGAGTGTAGTCAGTGTACATTATGGAAAGAGACGCTTTCAAAATCCCATTATGCCCTAATCCTTCCAACGCTCCCTAATGTATTACCCACAATCCTCCACGCCGTTGGAGAGAGAGGAGAGGAGCCGATCGGACCGCCAAAACAAACAGAACAAAACCTTTTTTCTTTTATCCTCCTTTTCAAGAGAAAGCCCGACGGTCTCGTCTGATCGATACACATCATGTCCCTCGAGACGCACAGAGAATTACTTCTCAACGGGATCGCAACAACAACAACTCTCAAAGCCGCGACGGTCTTCCTCCTTTTGCTGACTCGATTAATCCATTTTGCGCGGGAACCTCTTTTTGGTGTTAGCATCATCATGTCGTGCTTTAGCTATTTTTTTGAAAAATCGAAGAGCGACTGACATAGAAGACATTTTTTTAGAATCTGATCTCAGGTCAGAATGGAAAACTGTCAGGATGTATAGAAGACATTTTTAGAATCTGATCTCAGGTCAGAATGGAAAACTGTCAGGATGTATAGAAGACATTTTTTTAATCTGATCTCAGGTCAGAATGGAAAACTGTCAGGATGTATAGAAGACATTTTTAGAATCTGATCTCAGGTCAGAATGGGTTAAAACCAGCGTGGATCAAAGTCTTATAGGCTCTCTGGCTAGATCACAAGTACATTAGTTCCACTTACTTTCGTGGCCCCACCGAGCACTTGAAAACACTCGTGTAGAATCGGCCAGTTGGCGTAAGCAATATTAACCCATTCTGACCTGAGATCAGATTCTAAAAATGTCTTCTATACATCCTGACAGTTCTCCATTCTGACCTGAGATCAGATTAAAAAAAAATTTCTTCTATATATGTCAGTCGCTCTTCGATTTTTCAAAAAATAGCAGACCTACAAGCTCGTAGCGCGCCACTCGGTGGCGCGCTATGAGCTTGTAGATCTGCTATTTTTCAATAGCTAAAGCATAACATAATGCTAACACCAAAAGGGGTTCCCACCCAAAATGGGTTAAACAATGGTTGGGAGTGCTATCCCAATGATTAATGACTCGCTGCGGGAACAATTAATTTCCATCATCAGGACATTAATGTGTTCCGTGCAGTGCACTTACGGAGGTATGCGTTTCTGGGACTTTTCTCCACATGATGAGTGCAGGTAGTTGGACCGTTGTTGGGCGGCTCCGATTCTGATGGAGGCCGGATCCAGACAGAGTAATGGCCGCCTTCTTCATACCTCTGACTCCACCTGGATCCAAATAAACAAGGAAAAATCGGGACGTCAAACTCAAATACACAAGTCGAGGGCCGGACTAGGTTTCTTTTTTTTTAAAGAATTTTTATCCCACGATTTTGTAACCCATTTTTTCACCCAGTGTCAATTATCTAATGTAATCCTGGGCGCTACACTTCCTCTGCCAACCTGGGGGGGCAGCGGACTGTCCTCATGCTTCCTTCTGTGCATGAGGAGTCCAAGCTGCTTCTTTTCACCTGACAGGGGAGAGTTTCCCTGGTTGGACGTAGCGCGTGGAAGGAACACGTTATTCCAACCAGTTCCTTTCCCCTCTATCGGGCGCCCCGGCTGGCCAGGGGGAGGTCATTTAGAGACCAGGATTACTGCATGTTTTTGTGAGGGTACCTACCCTAGGGGACACGGGGAGAACATGCAAACTCCACACAGAAACTATGTTTCAACACACAGGCCATTTTTGGGGAGAGGGGTATATAGCTGAAAGTTGACCACAAGTGATATACTTTCACTGCTGCTGATCAATATAGTGAAGAGGAGACGCATGCTTGCGCTTATTGCGGGCCCTCGATACGCACTCGCAGTGCATTGTGGGACTTGTAGTATTATGGTGGTCCGTGCAATATATACCAGAGGGCCAGTTCTAATACTAATTATTAAATATCATCCCGCGGGCCAAAGATAATTCCTTCACTCCCAGGCCTTGAGTTTGACATATATACCCATTTAGACTCGAGGGCGATTCAACAAAATGTCTTCCAAAACAAGTTTTCTGAAAAACCCAGTTTCAGTTTCATGTCAAGGACCACCCAAAAACTATATGGAATTGGCTGCCGACCCCCCCCCCCCCCCCCATCTGAAAATATGTTGTTCCAGGGGGACCCCCCCCCCCCCCCCCCCCCCCACACACACACACACACACACGTTCGCTCTGAAAGAATATTATATTCAAAGATTTGCGCCGCATTTTCAAGATTTTTCAAAAATAGCAGATCTGCTATTTTTCAATAGCTAAAGTACAGTATAACACAATGCTTAATAAAAACACCTAAAGGGGTTCCCGACCCGTACTGGATGGGCTTCATTCTCTTTTTATTTTTTGTAATTATGTATGCATGTACGTATTTTTGTGTATATAGATATATTTATATTAAAAGAAAATCCTCCAGACTGTTTTTCCGACTATCCTGGGATTGTGGGTGGGGGGGGGGGGGGGGGGGGGGAGGGGGGGATAGGATAGGGGATTGAGTTTTATTTTTTTATATTTTATGTCTGTTTAATATACCGGCTCATGCAGGGCTTCTGTTACAAAAACCTGAATAAAAAGATTTTGAAAAGAAAGAACAGTATAGCCTACAACACATGCTGACCGCAAAACGCATGCAAAACTAGGCTCTGTTTGTTTTCATTTGATCAGATTCTCTGAAAGGATTTCCCCCTAAGAGCATGCATTTCACATTGTATTCTTCATTCACCGCCAGGCCGCTGAACTGCATCAGACGGTCTGAGGACTGTTGACTGCAGCAAGATTTGTGAGTTGCTGTGATAGGAGAAGGATATCAAATGGAACACAACCACCCTAAAGACTAATCATTGTGTATATTTCCTGCACTATACCTGCATCGAGTGATCTTGGTACATAGAAGTTGATCTATTGAAAATTCTGACCTTCAAATGTACATACTTTTTGTTTTGATTGTATTGTTGTATTGTGCTTTCTGCTTTGGCAATGTAAACGTATGTTTTCTCATGCCAATAAAGCCCTTTGAATTGAATTGAATTGACTGTTTTCCTCTTGACCTTACTGTAAAAGGGTCTCCTTATTGTAAAAGGGTCTCCTTACTCCACTTTCCGCTTCACAGTAAAAGATGCAGCTCAGGAGGGACACCTAGTGTCTATAGATGAGAAGTGCACCCCACCCGTCCACACAGCTCTGGTTTCAGATCCCCCCCAAAAACGTGCCATTACAAGGTGTTATTGATCTTCTGTGGGATGACATATTAGCTATCACTTGGAGTGTTTTTTTTCTTTTTTAAAGGGGGAAAGGAAATCAATAGTAGCACAGTCTGGTTAGGGACCTCAGCATTGATCTATAGAGGAAGTCCAAGACTATAGACCGCTCAGAAGACAGAACTACCAACAGCCGGGCCGTGTCGTGTTATAGAACTCCATCCCTGACAGCATGTTTAACCCATTTAGACCCGAGGACGGTTCTGTCAGTTTTCTGTCAGTGGTTCTCAAACAAGGATCCCCCAAAAATATATATATAATTGGCCGACGACCGCCCATCTGTAAATATGTAGTTCAAAAAATAGCAGATCTACAAGTGTAACATAATGCTTAATGCTTGTTTTGAAACTCGTTAATTTTGGAACTTTTGTTACTCTTCAAATTAGAGTATGTAAAAATTGTCTTTTGCTTAGATTTGTCTTAGTTCTTTTTAAACCTATGTTTGCCTGGATTTCTTTGCTTTTTTTTTCAATTTATCTGATGAATTTAGCTTAGTCAAACCAATGTGTTACTACTTTCTATTTTATCTTTGAAAACAAAGTAGTTACTTTTTTTTCAAAAAGGGTAGGCAAAATAAGCCTGGGCTTCAGCCTACACCTTTTCGGTGCCACTGTGTATAAGTGGACTCTAATGTATGTATGTATTCTTTGCTTTTTCAAATGGACCGAAATAAAGATTCACTACTTAAAACACCAACAGGCGTTCCCGTCCAGAATGGGTTAAGGTTAAGGGGTGACCCCCAAACACAAAGCACTAGCCCTGGCGTCTTATAATATGTCGCGACCGTTTATAAATATGGCTATACCGTCGCTTCCAGTTCAACGTCCCCTACACGATGATTGCAACGGACATGTGGGTTTTATAGAGCCTTAATGAGTCTTTTCATCAATATCGGAACGTCAGCTCTTATTAACCCCAAAAAGCCCCCGCCCCGTAATCAATACCCAGCGACGTAGTTCAAACAAGGGCATCACTCAGGTCCAGAAAGCAGGTCAGGGGATTACTCCCCCAAAGCCCTGTAAATAAGCCCACGGACTGCTGAGGCAATCATCAGATGCCACTAAACACCCCGTATTTTGTCTAGTGACAAGAGCTCTTACAGACTAGTGGCTGCCATACGCCGCATAACGACAGACAGAGGAAACACAGGGGAAATATATGGTATATGACCAGATCAGCAGTTTCTCACAGAATCATCGTTCTTGCAATTCAAACGGTTTTAGGGAGGGATTATGTAGTGTTTCATTGATTGATTGAAATATGTATTAACAGTTTGCAGAATTACAGTACATTTCAAGCACAGACTCAATACAAAGACTGTTAGCTGTGAGTGGACGACCCGATAAAGCATTACACTTGTTTACAAGAGGGTCCACCTTGTTCAATTAATCAAAACATTTATTCTAGACGTACAAATAGACACTTCTATTATATAGCCAAAGAACAGAACAGGAATTCATCATAAAGGAGGTGTAAAAATGGAAAAGAAACACATATACAGTGAGATCTTCAATCTTCATTCTCTTACCTGCAAAGTGTTGAATTCCTGAGTTGGGATGTCACTTGAAGGGTCAGCGTAAACTTAGTGCTGACCACAGCAGAAGCGTTGTTCCTGACCAAGGGTTGGAATAGACACTGCGTGGGACAGAGGAGGGACGCTGCATTAGTACTAGTGCACCATATATAGAAACCAAGGTTTGCCATTTATTTGCCCTCGACATACACGAATGGCTAAAGTATAAATGATGTAACCAATTTACCAAGTTCATTCAACAGCATGGCCGTTTCCCTACACCAAAGTGTGATGCCACTACACCGCTGTATGTGTTTCTTTTCCCTTTTTACCTCCTTTATGATGAATTCCTGTTCTGTTCTTTGACTATATAGAAGTGTCCATTTGTACGTCTCTAAATGTTTTGATGAATTGAACAAGGTGGACCCTCTTGTAAACAAGTGTAATGCTTTATTGGGTCGTCCACTCACAGTTAACAGTCTTTGTATTGAGTTGTGCTTGAAATGTACTGTAACTCTGCAAACGGTTAATAAATATTTCAATCAATCAATCAATGCAGGAACAAAATGGCTGCCGTGTGAATATATGATCAGTGGCTGATTATACCAGTTTTAAACTCATTTTTATTCTTTGGCCTTTAAACCCCGATTGTTTTGTATGTATTTGTTTTTGTATGTTTCTCATTGTGTTTCATTGTGTTTTTATTTATCGTTATGCCTACTGTACGGCACTTTGGTCAACTGTGTCGTTTCTAAATGTGCTTTATAAATACAGTTGGATTGGATTGGATACAGTAGGTTGAATGTACAGTAGGCTGAATGCAGGCCCCATAAAGTATGTAGAGTGTAATGTAGTGCAATGTTCAGAGGATTTCTGGTGCTATCAGTTTGCACTCCAAGTGAGGTCATGTTGTCTCTGTTGCTAATTGCAAAACTCTTTAAGTGGTCAATATAGCTCTGCACCTGTGTGTGCACGAGGTATATTCACCTGTGTGTGCACGAGGTATATTCACCTGTGTGTGCACGAGGTATATTCACCTGTGTGTGCACGAGGTATATTCACCTGTGTGTGCACGAGGTATATTCACCTGTGTGTGCACGAGGTATATTCACCTGTGTGTGCACGAGGTATATTCACCTGTGTGTGCACGAGGTATATTCACCTGTGTGTGCACGAGGTATATTCACCTGTGTGTGCACGAGGTATATTCACCTGTGTGTGCACGAGGTATATTCACCTGTGTGTGCACGAGGTATATTCACCTGTGTGTGCACGAGGTATATTCATAAATAAAATGATTAAAATCACACCCAGGTGAAGTGAGGGGAGCGCTCTTATCACCATACATCATCTCAATCCGGCCAATGAGAATTTGCGTCCTCACCTTTGTCTTCAATGTTTGTGTTTGCACAAACACTCAAAACTGGCCATTCATTTGATTGATTGATTGAAGTATGTATTAACAGTTTGCAGAATGGGTTCATTTCACATGAAAGCACAATTCAATACAAAGATTTTTACAGTGGACGACACACTGATAAAGCATTACACTTGTTTACAACAGGGTCCACCATTATCAATTCATCAGAATATTTAGAAACGTACAAATATACACTCATGTAAGGAGGTAAAAAGGGAAAAGAAACATAATACAGTAAGGGGGATTCAGATTTCACGGGGGTCGGGGGCAGTTTCGAATTGCAGCCGTCTGTGGGTGCCCTTTGAGAGCGGTTTTGAAGGAGTCAAGGGATTCGCATGTCTTAATGGCTGTTGGTGGGGCGTTCCACATTTTGGTGGCATGATAGGAGCACAATTAATTGAGTCCCTTGTTTGTGCCGAATCTGGGTTGCGCACGGTTTGATGAACTCCCTCTGGTGTTGTGGGTGTGAACTTCGTTGACATTAAGGAATCGTCAATGGCCTTCAATGTTTGTGTTTACAGCACAAACACTCAAAACTGGCCCTTCATTGTCAATGGCATTCAATGTTTGAGTTTGCAGCACAAACACTCAAAACTGGCCCTTCATTGTCAATGGCATTCAATGTTCGTGTTTGCACAAACACTCAAAACTGGACATAGGAGGGGCTACAATTTGGACAGAAAGACAGATTGAGATTGGATAGATAATGTTCTGCTGTGTTCTGTACCTTGTAGCAGTAATCAGAGGTGTATAGGAGACATGGACCTCCTCAGTCTAGATAAGGTTCTGCTGGGTTCTGTACCTTGTAGCAGTAATCAGAGGTGTATAGGAGACATGGACCTCCTCAGTCTAGATAAGGTTCTGCTGGGTTCTGTACCTTGTAGCAGTAATCAGAGGTGTATAGGAGACATGGACCTCCTCAGTCTAGATAAGGTTCTGCTGGGTTCTGTACCTTGTAGCAGTAATCAGAGGTGTATAGGAGACATGGACCTCCTCAGTCTAGATAAGGTTCTGCTGGGTTCTGTACCTTGTAGCAGTAATCAGAGGTGTATAGGAGACATGGACCTCCTCAGTCTAGATAAGGTTCTGCTGGGTTCTGTACCTTGTAGCAGTAATCAGAGGTGTATAGGAGACATGGACCTCCTCAGTCTAGATAAGGTTCTGCTGGGTTCTGTACCTTGTAGCAGTAATCAGAGGTGTATAGGAGACATGGACCTCCTCAGTCTAGATAAGGTTCTGCTGGGTTCTGTACCTTGTAGCAGTAATCAGAGGTGTATAGGAGACATGGACCTCCTCAGTCTAGATAAGGTTCTGCTGGGTTCTGTACCTTGTAGCAGTAATCAGAGGTGTATAGGAGACATGGACCTCCTCAGTCTAGATAAGGTTCTGCTGGGTTCTGTACCTTGTAGCAGTAATCAGAGGTGTATAGGAGACATGGACCTCCTCAGTCTAGATAAGGTTCTGCTGGGTTCTGTACCTTGTAGCAGTAATCAGAGGTGTAGGAGACATGGACCTCCTCAGTCTAGATAAGGTTCTGCTGGGTTCTGTACCTTGTAGCAGTAATCAGAGGTGTATAGGAGACATGGACCTCCTCAGTCTAGATAAGGTTCTGCTGGGTTCTGTACCTTGTAGCAGTAATCAGAGGTGTAGGAGACATGGACCTCCTCAGTCTGTTGGTTATGGAAGGTTAACAGGGCCTGGTCCATTTTCAAAACCCGGCCTGCACAGAGTCATCACAGTGGATATGTTTTATCAATATATCATCAAACTCAGATAACAAAAAGACACAGGCAATGGACTATAATAATTACTGATTAAGGTATTTGAACAGTACACCTCTCGACAGATTTGCACTAGAAGAGAAACCTCAATTTGGAAGACAAAGAAACTGCAAAAAAATACATTATTCGTTAAAGTATAGTATTTCCCTTCAAATTAAAAGTACATGCTTCCTCGAAGGACCGTTTTGTGAAGTCATCAGTGGGAAATGTCATTGTTCATTTAGTTGATGTGATGGTGATTATAGGAATGGAACAAAATGCTCTTCCACAATAGAACGCTGAAGCCAACATATCAATATTAAAAACATTATACCCTCAGCAATCCCATTAGCTCAGCCTAGTGTACGCCATACGTTGGCAACTGGCGGCCCGGGGGCCACATGCGGCCCCCCCACCTTCACTTAATGAGGCCCGCAGGTTAATATCAGAATACTGATATATTATTGATTTGCAAACATCAATTACTTCAGTCTAAATTAGTAGCTTAATGAGTCCAATGCATTCGTATTTAGTTCATAAAGTTAACATAACTTGAAATTAAAAAATATATACATACTTTTCAGGATTCCAAATAAAAAAAAATAGCAAAAAAAATCAGGATTTCAATACAAATAATAGCAAAAATAGCCGATCTACAAGCTCAAAACGTGCCGCGATGCGACGCGTTTTTAGCTTGTAGATAGGCTATTTTTGCTATGACAGTAATATGCAACGTGGCCCCTCTGGAGTGAGTGTGGAAATACAGTGGCCCTCGCCATCGTCAAAGTTGCCCAGCCCTGCTGTGCACCATTGAGTCCTGGAACACTCACTTGAACGCAGGTGTGTGTGTGTGTGTGTGTGTGTGTGTGTGTGTGTGTGTGTGTGTGTGTCATGGATGCCTGTTGAGGCTCATTCATAGTCTGGATTTTCGGTGGTGAGGTGACCACCGCTCCAGTGGTGAGGTGACCACCGGAGCTGAAATAACGTTGAGCGGTGGTGAGTAAAAACAGAGAGAAGGGCTGGAGCGGTGGTTTGCTCTTCACCATGGCTCAGTGTGACGTCATGTTGTAGTTCGGTGGTCACCTCACCACCGAAAACCCAGACTATGAATGAGCCTTTGGGAAGAAACGGCAACACTCACTTGAAAGCAGGTGGTGTCCCCCATGGATGCCCGTCAGGAAGAACAGCCCAGTCAGCGCTGCCCGGACGATTCTCCCCGGCTCCATTTTGCTCCTACGAAACAATTCCTCCTGCTATGTATACTCACCTTTATGACACCTCTGACAAGCGGTCAAAGGTGTCGACGGTAGTCTGGTCAAAGGTTCGGCATGCATGATCAAGTGCTTCCTCTGACCTGGTATGGAATCCATATCTGTGGAGGAGGTGGAGCGAGCCGAGGGGGGGAATTCACCTAGAAAAACAAATCATTTCAATTTTCAGGAATGGTGTGGTGGTCATACTCGTCGTCATACCGCTGTTTTCTTTGTATACGCTCTGGATCTGAAGAAAACTTACTAAAGAAAACGTAGAAATACTTTAAGAATTTGTGTCTTGTGTCAAAAATCCTTTCAGGTCTTTTGCAATATTCATCTTTTGGGTTTTGATACTTAATTGGTTCTCACTTTTCCAGTGAAGATTTATTTATAAGGTCGAGCTATCTGGTCTTTTTGGCTATTTTAATAGCCTCACTCAGCTATAAAGCTGTCAGTGTGTAATGAATGCGACTATGCGTGCGTGTGTGCCAGTCAGATGATGGCATATTACCAAATCCAAATTAAATGTAGGTCCTGACCTATGGGGACCGAAATCCCAAAACAACTTCCTTTCAGACTTCGCCCGATCAAAGATCCCACCACCATCATAGGGGAAGCAGTGAAGCACTAAAGCCCATTCTCATTCAGCCATTTAATAGCTTAAAGTTGATTAGTTGTCTCCCACACCCCTCTCTCTCTCTCTCTCCCTCTCTTCTCTTTTCATTTCATTAACTAGTTCATTTCCCTGAGCACTCCCTGTGACAGTCTCTCTCACAGAGCTACAGTGCGCCCATTAACCTTTGACATGAACTCTGGAGCCTGGCCTGGCTGGAAGTCTGCTGACTTCAGACAAAAGGAAACACATCAGCCTTGTCTTGTTGTCATTGCATGCATGGTGCATCCTGATCCTCTCTATGTGTCGCTTTTCAGTATATTTGCATCTTTTATGAGTGATGAGTTCATAAACAAACAAACAATACAAAATGTGCATTTATTGCCATTTCTGCTTGTAGCCCTGCGACATGACTACCTGTCAGCTCACAGGTTGAAGTAGTAGGAGCGCCATGTGGCTCGAATTTTGTTTGAAAAAGCTAGTGAACAAACAAATCACTTTCTTTTGGTATACAGGGGCCAGCCAGCCACAAACACAACTTACGAATCTGGGCGCAAACGAATGGAGGAGAAGAATCACGAGTCACGATAAAGAGGGGAGGGTTAGTGGACTCACTGGACTGGTCACGACTCACGACCACCCACCACCACCACTCTGCTGCTGCCTGCAGTCAGCGGCTACTGGCCAGCGAGGACTTCTATTCAGGCACTAATTCGGGCAGCTAAAAAACAAATCCAACCGTATGCTATGCTCCGTCGTATGACGGCGACGCGCGCGCCGACAATAGCCGATCTACAAGCCCACGGCGCGTCGCATACTCGACGCGTCGTGGGCTTGCAGATCGGCTATTTTCGATGCTTCGGCTGCTCGGCGGAGACAGACACTAGTCAGAACAGGAGCTCCAGAACACAGGCAGCAGCAGCAGCAGAACACTATCCTCCCTCCGCACTTCATTCAACAGGAGACAGACAGACATGGTGAGTCGGTGCCTGAGAAGCACAACATCTGTTCATCACAACTGCAATATTTGTATTGCAAATTGTCATGATGAATTCCTGTTCTGTTCTTTGGCTATATATAGAAGTGTCTCTACGTCTAGATAACTGTTTTGATGAATTGAACAAGGTGGACCCCTCTTGTAAACAAGTGTAATGCTTACTTTATTTATTGGGTCGTCCACTCACAGTTAACAGTCTTTGTACTGAGTTGTGCTTGAAATGTACTATCATTCTGCAAACTGTTAATAAATCAATCAATGACAATCATGCTATCATCATGAATAGTAGTGTGTAGTTGTTGACAGCATGCAATGTTTAATTTAAACACAGGGAGGATAATGTAGGCATGCCTTACTGTGTGAGATTTAACTTTTAACCATGTGTGTGTTAAAATGGTCGCTGTCTTTTTGCAAGTAAAACTCCATATATTTGTAACGTTAAATGTTCCTGTTGGTACCCTTTGTCCTAGGAATCAATGATCAATTCACCAGCCATTGTATGACTGATATGAAGAGATCAGGGCTCCTATTGTCTGTCCTGTCAGGCTGTCACGCTCCACTGATACAGCAGAAGATTAGCCTGTTGCTATGATACCTGTTGATGTCATTGTGCCCCCTCTATCAGGACAGGGGAGGGGGGGGGGACAGGTTTCGGTTGTGACATCTGTTTGCACTGTGTCTGTTATGTTGGCACAGCATCCAAGTCTGTGTGTTTGCTTTGTCTCTTCATTCTCTTACCTGACCATTTACCCCCGGCCACGGCCTGTATTGACTAATAGAGTTCATCGTGCCATTTTTTAGTCTGATGTTGCACTTTGTAAAGTTGCTCTGGATATGAGCTACATTATGCCTATATAGTTATGAATATTTCAGAATGAGCCTTACGCTCTTGAACGTGAAGAGATGTGACATCATGTCATGTGCCTCCTCCCTCACAGACTTCTGAATAGGATTATTTCCAATCATAATTATGATAACTGTGTCATGTGTGTCACAACTCACGATTAGAAGTTCCACGTGACTTAAGTCTTAAGTAAGAGACCCTTTGGGGATGGGGGGGGGGGGGGGGGAAAGCCCCCACCCCCGTTCTTTTAAAACCAGGAATGTTAGCATGTTATTGTTTCCAGATGGGTTCCTCCTCTGCAACCAATCACAGTTTGTGTTTGTGAAACTGCCCCCACATTCAAATTGGTATACTGTAGCTGAGCATGATTTCTGATGTTTGTTTCCCTCAGGCCGGAAAGATCCAGGGTTTGACGGAGGAGGAGAGAGCCCACCTCCTCCCACTGTTACGCAATGCCCAGTGGGTGGAGGTCGGGGGACGAGATGCCATTTACAAAGAGTTCATCTTTAAGGATTTCAATCAGGTACCTCTTCTGTACATGTGTGTGGGGGGGGGGGGGGGGGGGGGTGCAGTACTTTAGTTTAGACAGTTTTTGGTTTAGACTAGTCATTTGTTAGACCAGTCAACTACAACTACAACCTATCTCAAACCCTCACCTCCCACGGGGCAGCACACCTAAACCTAACCCATGTCTAACCAATGACTAGTCTAAACTAAGTATGCACCCCCATATGTTACAACAACATATTACAACAACGGTTACAATAATATCAAGTAAAGGAACCAAATAACCAATCATAGCAAAAATGAGGGAGGTGGTGGGTCAGTTCAGAATAATAATCACTACAGAAATCAGTAAATAAGTTTAACTGTGATTTAATAAAGTCAAAACAAAATAAAGTTTTCAATAACAAAATAGTCACTTAATGAAATCAAAATAAAATAAACCGCCTCAAAAGGGATGGGTGTGAAGCTCAAGTGTCCTGTCACTGTCCAAAGCTAAACTTAAATGTCCAAAAAAGAAATCCAAAATGGAACCCAGTCAATGTTGTGTAGTGGTAAGTCTCCTCTTACCACCCTTTGACACTGTTACGCAAAGTCCGTCCTCGATCAAAAGCCAAACTCCAGGAATGGGAAGAAGGTCTCTTAATCCAAAGGTAGAATCCAATATTAAGGGAATAATCCAAATGGCTGTATGGCAAGACTTGGGAAATATTCCTCTTGCCTCCTCAGTAGACTGTCTGTCTCTCTGCACCTCCACTCTGGACTGACAGAGTCAAATCTCTCCAGGTGGCCCAAACAATGTGATTGCCCCTCACCCCATCAGCCAGGTGAGCTGTGGGGGCGGGGCTTCCCAATCACTGCCTGTTGCCATAGCAACACATGTATCTAACTGGTTTCTCATGGCATATAGTCCAGCAGATAACTAGAAGAACCTCATAGCGTAGCAGATTGGTGGAAAAATAATAAAATACATGAAAATGGTGCATAGCAAACACAGATGTTACAGTGTGGTGGTGTCAATATCTAGTGTAACATATCAGGCTGGTGCAGTCTGATAGTTAACGTTGGAATAATACTCTCCCTGTCTTTTACAGGCTTTTGGCTTCATGTCAAGGGTTGCTCTACAAGCCGAGAAGATGGACCACCATCCAGAGTGGTTTAATGTCTACAATAAGGTACTGTACATTTTCATCTGTGTTAGACGTAGCTTTGTCTGCATGGTCTGTCTGTCATAAACCAGTGTGAACTTGGCAACAGTGTTATTTTTGGCAGCAAATTTTTAATTTTAGTTTTAGTCATAGTCTCTTGAATAGTTTTCATTTAGTTTCAGTGGCATTTTAGTCAGCTGGAATGTTCTAGTGTTTAGTCTAAGTCTACAGTTGATTAAGTCGAACAAATTTTATTTTTCACTTGCTGAAAGTAGCTGATCTACAAGCCCACAACGGCTAATAGATAATGAAGCTAATACTAATCCTTCCTTGACGATTGCATTGTTTTCCTCTCCATGTTTACCACTTCACACTGTATTTGAGCCCTCTCTCAAATCCCCTCATAACACTTTATAATATGCTCTCAACAGGTCCAGATTACACTCAGCACACACGAGTGCGGGGGACTGTCCCAGCGCGACATCACCCTGGCCACCTTCATAGACCAGGCATCGCTCCTCTGAGGCCCGGCCGGCCCGGCCCAGCCCGGCCGGCTCAGGTGCTTTTAGCAGCTAGGGGGGGATCCTTCTGCTTCACTGATGGTTCAACCGTTTGGACCACGAGACTCAACATAATCCAAAGACTGCATATAGTATCTGTTGTTGGTCCAGCCCCCCCCATCTGTGATCTGATCCATCACTGTAGCTTAGTGGGCCGAGGTTCAGTGATGGATCTGTGATCTGATCCATCACTGTAGCTTGGGCCGAGGTTCAGTGATGGGGTTAGGGTTTGCTTTGCTGGGGGGAATGCGGGGTATCCGTACCTGCTTTTGTATCACTGTTGGGGACAAGTTTTATCCCTCCCTCCTGGTTAGACTAAATTAACCCATTTCAACCCGAGAACAATTCTACAAATGTCTTCTAAATCCTGACGGTTGAAAAAAAAGTTTATGTCAGTGGTTCTCAAACTATTTAAATACATGCTTTTCCTTTGGGGAAGTGTAGACTGTCAACAATTTAATTAAAGATATATTTAAATTCAAAAGTTTATAGGATTCAAGTGGTCAATACTTTTGACCCATTTCCATTTTTTTTAAACCCTGGGCAAGGTCACAGATGGGGTTACTCTAGGTCATGTTCAGAACCGTGTTTGAATGAATTTGGTGTGATGTTAAAATTCCAAAGTGTTCTTGTCAGTGGTGTCCTGTTTTATTGCCTGGAGTTACCAGGCAATAAAATATTCTCTATTATGAAGTAAAAAATCAGGACCACATAAAATGCTGGATGATTACTTACTTACCAACCAATCTACCATTCCACGTTTCCTTACGAGGTGCATTTATAATGCTAAAACTGTGCCTTTCTGTTAAGACATAATCACTGTGTGTACACTGTGCTTAATGTTCTTCCAAGTGTTATGCCTTTACAGTTGTTTATTGAAATAAAAGTCATTGTCAAAGTTGTATTTTTGTCCACCATTTAGTACCCAGTTGCCCAAAGGAAACATTTGTTTTCCCGTAGAAAAATACATTGTTTGTTGTTCGATACAAAGTGTTGGACCAATTATAAGTCCTCTTAATTACCTTTTAACATTTATAGGCGTAAAAGAGCTGTGTAAAAGAACGTGAAAATAGAGAACTGAACTCAGTACACATCAAATTGTTTGTAAAGGTGTCTACTAACATACCGGTATCCCACATCGGTTTCTATTCAACCACCCTAGGGGAATTTTTGACAGCTGCTGAAAGTTGAGCCCCTGAAAAGTATAGAAGTGAATGCATCCAGACTACAAATGTCATGGAGGACAGAGAAGGAAATCAGCCGGAGAATCGGAGTGGCAGGGGGCGGTGTTGCAGTCGCTGTACCGCACTGTTGTGACGATAAGAGAGTTGAGCCAGAAGGCAAAGCTCTCTGTCTACAGAGCAATCTTTGTTCCTACTCTCACCTATGGTCATGAAGTGTTCCTACTCTCACCTATGGTCATGAAGTGTTCCTACTCTCACCTATGGTCATGAAGTGTTCCTACTCTCACCTATGGTCATGAAGTGTTCCTACTCTCACCTATGGTCATGAAGTGTTCCTACTCTCACCTATGGTCATGAAGTGTTCCTACTCTCACCTATGGTCATGAAGTGTGGGTCATGACAGAAAGAATATGGTCACGAATACAAGCGGCCGAAATGAGTTTTCTTCGACGGGTGGCTGGCATCTCCCTTAGAGATAGGGTGAGAAGTTCAGTCACACGAGAGAGTAGAGTCACTGCTTCTTCGCCTGGAAAGGAGCCAGCTTAGGTGGTTCGGGCATCTGTTTAGGATGATGCCTCTCTCGGGCGTCTGGTTAGGATGCCTCTCGGGCGTCTGGTTAGGATGCCTCTCGGGCGTCTCCCTATAGGGAGGTCCTCGAGACCAGGGCGCAGTTGGAGGAAACACATCGACTCACTGGCCTTGGAACGTCTCGGGATCCCCCAGGATGAAGTCACGAATGTTGCTCTGGAGAGGGAAGTCTGGAACACACTGGTGGAGCTGTTGCCCCCGCGACCCGACTACGGATAAGCGGTTTGAAGATGCATGGATGGAGACTACAATGACAACAGTAACGATATAAAACGGTAAATATTATCTTACAAATGGCAGCAGTTGTCCCAGGCACTGTCACGATCAGAGGAATTTGCATCAAAATGGGTTTTTATTGAAAAGGGATTTTTAAGCCATTCAAAAGTCAGTCTTTGTGGATATACAGTATATGCAAATAAACAACCATCAGAAAATTGAAAGTATGTTTTTTTCTTTTCTTTTCTTTTTTTTGCAGCAGTATAGGTTCACACACAGCTGGCTATTAGGAGACAGTATAAGGACATTAGGAGACATTACGAGTAGTAGAAACATTATGAGGAGACAGTATTTAAGGATATGGACTCATGGCAATCAATCATTCCATTGTGTTCCTTTAACTCAGAGAGTTAAAAGAACACCGATTTTTGCCGTGCAACGTATCCTCAGGGTTTCAAGTCCATCCTTGATAATAAGAGGCACTGATTTAAAAGACGGAGCAACCCTACATCGTTGATGACCAGTCTAGATAAGTGCACACCGTAAAATCCTTAGTGGTCATTTAACTACAAATGGGACCAAATGCACATGGGATTCGTTTGTACACTAACAGAGTGGATAAATGAACACCGAGCATGATGTAAATGTGTACTTTTACACCGAATACACTCCCTAAAACTCTACATCAAGTACATTCCCTCATCACTATTCTAATAAACTGCTTATTATGAAAACAACACAGCTGAATATAATCAATGTACAATCAAAAAGTAACACACAAAGAAACTGACCAAATTAGTAAGAACAAGGGACAAAACAGAACAGCCAGTGGTCAACACATGTTAAAATTACTCTAACCTGCTAGTTACGCCGTTATTCTGTGATATGGCTCCAATACCTTCGCTCTAAAATATTTTGCCATTTTCATTCCATGAAGAAAAAAGGCTTATTTATTGCACAAATAAGGGAAGCATAAACGCTTTAATTTCAACAAGCAATATTGGGTGAATAAACTGGAAGAGCGGGGATAACATAATGGCCATTTTGGTGTTATGGAGTATTAGTTCAAATGGTACAACCGCTATGCTTAAATGCGTACATATCCTTGTAAACAACCAGTGGGTTGTGTAGGTAAATCTGTACCTTTGGTTAATGCTAATTGGATACTAATCACAGTGGTGCCTTTTAAGTCTTGCTATCAACCTAACAAAGCTTGAGTTATACTTAGTTGTTGCACACAGTGTCGCACACTGAAAATAGCTGATCTACAAGTTTACAGCGCGTCTATGTTCGGTGCACGACTCTGGTGGGCAGCTAGGTATAAGTCAGGCATAACTCTAGAGATCTACAGTACAGCTTGTCAAATGCCTTTAATATCTAAACATTGAATGAGAGACACACTCGTATGGAAAAACTGAGGTAGTTGTAATTTAGGAGAAAGAAATACATTATGATCGATACATATAGGGGATTGGATATACTGTACTAGACTGGATTTATAAAAAGAAAACTTGAATAGTCCCTTTTCTTTAACTCAAGAATCTGTCTCTCTGGCCATAGTGCAAAAGTTGGCATATTGTCTTTTTTATTGGCCTAGAATACATTAATCCTAGGGGGTTTCATGATTCCAAATCCATTCCAAGCATTAGTTTTGCACACAAAACACTCCTTGGGCTACAAACGGTCATAGCCGTCATCACAAATGTGATGAGGTCAGCAGAATTTGGGCACATTTGGGCGGGGTGCATACTTAGTTTGGACTAGTCATTGGTTAGACATGCGTTAAGGTTAGGTTTAGGTGTGCTGCCCCGTGGGAGGTTAGGTTTAGGGTGAGGGTTTGAGATAGGTTGTAGGACTAATGAGTGACTGGTCTAACCAACGACTAGACTAAACCAAAAACTGTCTAACCTAAGTACTGCACCCCCTTTGGGCAAGCGGCTAAATGGCCCACAGAGTGATATTTTTATTTTTGCTAAACTAATCCTTAGAATGGATTCAGAATCATGAAAACGGATGGAATTCAGAATCATGAAAACCCCCCCTAGTTTGACTTGTCACATGCTACATAAAGCATGATGACATTTTGAAAATCTTGCCTTATATACGGTAGGTTGTTAATGGTACGGTCACATATAAACCCCTATTTAATTAGGCGACAGCCGGTCAAGCAAGTACATTCAGTAATGTATGTACAGTATATAGACAATATGTGACCAGATTTGACTGAGAGACTGCCATCGCGCACATTCCAGCTTTTTCTTTTTTTTTCCAAAAGGAGTTAATAGCACAGGCAGACTCTTCACATACTAGAGCATGTCTGAAATGAGTGTCAAAGCTTAAACATGTAGCTAGGTGTAATGTTAGAGACCACAGAAGTGAACCTTTCAAGCCTGTTTTCTCAACTCGCTGTTTTCTGCAAGACATTACTCTATAAGCCTGGTGGGTCAAACTGAACAACCAATATGTCTTTGCTTTGATATGAATCCAATGGCAGTCTCCTAGTCAAATTTGGTCACATATATTAGGCCAATAACAAAAGACTACCGGTATATACCAAACTGCCGGACTAACCACCAGGCCTGTGCACATCCAGGATGGAAACGTTAACTAAGTTACTAACCAACCAGACAACCAGTAGTTAAGGTAGCACTGTGGCTGTATGTCTGTCTAATAATCCATCAACCACGAAGACCTTTAACAAACTACAGTATTATTGTTACAATTAAAAAATATATACAAATATATATATATATATATATATACAATCTAGCTGGTGTTTTAAAAATGTTAAATTCCCCATCCTGGTTACAAACCTTTCATTCTAAATGCTTTTTAGTTTGGTCCATCGGTGACACCAGTAACCCATTATTAAAACACCTCTCCCATCATCATCATAATTAATTATTCTATAAGGCAAAACGACTGTAGATGGACCGAGTAGGCAGACATGTGATGCAACACAAAATGCGTACATTAACCCGCGGAGAAACGTTGTTTTGTTGTGCTTATAAACCACAGTAATAAAGTCAACTTCCTCTTTAAGCAAATTAACAATTATCAATTATTTCACTAATAAAGCATTACAGTGCGTTCATGTTAAAAACGTCGCTTGCAGAGACCTTCAAAGTGATTATAATAAGTAGACATTAATTATTGGTAACATCAGTGAGATCAATGCACCAGGACAAACCGTCTAGAGCAGTACATAGGGTCCCCTGTAGAGGGCAGCAGAGCACTTTTGACTAACATACATACAGTGGTCTTGTGTTTTGTTTTCTCAACTCAACATCTGATGAAATGTTCCTGCGTGCTTATACTAATATATATATATATATATATATATATATATATATATATATATATATATATATAAAATAACATGAATGTAATGTTACCAACACTTGTTATAGTCAATCATTTTGTGTGATTATAAGATGTATATTATACACAATGAAACGCATCTATTTTCAAAAACACAGTTAACATTGAAATGGATGAATATTCTTAAGCACTACGATGGCGTCGCATGGTGGAAAATACCAGATCTACAAGCCCTCATAGGAAGCTCATAGATCTGGAGTTTTGGAAAAAATGCCCCAAAAACAGGGACAAGCAGATTGATGACATGCACGAATCTAAAAAAAAAATCCATTTAGACCTGAGAACTGATTCTACAAAATGTCTTCTGAATCTCGACAGTTTTCAGAAAACCCCATGTTTCTATTGACAGTGGTGCTCAAACCAAGGACCGCCGACCACCCATCTGAAAATATGTTGTTCCCGGGGCCTCCCCAGAAGCAAAGATTTGAGTTAAAAACTTTAGCTGGGGGAAAGAATGATATTTTCAAAAGATTTGCACTACATTTTCTAGATTTTTCCAAAAAAAAACAGCAGATCTACAAGCTCGTATAGCGCGGCACTCGGTGCCGCGCTACGAGCTTGTAGATCTGCTGTTTTTTTAACAGCTAATGTTTAAAACAGTGGTTAAAGTGGTTAAGAGCTATGGGGGCGACACCGATGTGGTCTCAGGTCTGAATGGGTGCAGATTCACCAGGTGTGAGTCATACAGTCTAGGTACAAACAGTATATCGTCGACGTAGGGTAAGAAACCTTGCATCTCCACAGGTAACCTTTTTTTTCTTCCAAAGAAACGAACGGCCTACTTAATCATACAGTGTGTCGCAGAAAATACGTGAAAACAACAGACCTACGAGCTCACAACGCGTGTAGATTTAGGTTATTTTCGCTATTTTTCAAAAATAATAATAATAATAAAAAAGGAACAGTATTGGACATACAAGGTTTCCACCAGACAACGGCGTCGGTCGGTCGGTGCGATTATTTCCCTTGAGGTTGATTTAAAAACATGGCTTGTGCTTCAAAGAAAGGTCTTCTTTGCAGACGCGTTCCGTCTAGCGTAGGAGCAAAATAAGGCAACCCATTCAGCGACTCACTGTCGAGCACTGGGAGGAGGGGAGGGGGTCGATTGTTTTTACCCCGGGCGGCGGGGGGGGGTGGGGGGCATTGTGCGTGCGGGCCACTGGGCCAGGTCTCCCCCGGCTGGCGGTACTCTCTCTCTCTCTCTCTCTCTCAGTGAGCTTTGCCGTTACCGTGAACTTTGCCGTTACCGTGAACTGTACCGTTACCGTTCATGTGGACGGTCTTCGGCACCGCGGGCAGCTCGGTGTTGTAGAGACAGTCCAGGAACCCCTGGGAGATCTCCGTCACCATGGACCTGTCTGGGATGGACTGAGCCATGCCGTATATCGCTCCCTGAAAATGGCAACACAAGCAAGAGTTAGATGAACACATTTCTACCCCAGGACGATTCTATACAAATGTCTTCTAAATCAGTTCACAGTTTTCAGAAAAAACCCATGTTTCTATGTCAGTCGTTCTCCAACTATTTCATGTCAAGGAGCCCCAGAATTATTATGTATATTTGGCCGCCGACCTCCATCTGAAAATATGTAGTTCCAGAGACCCCCCCATTTTCACGATTTTTAGCTCAAGAGAACTCAAGCTGAACTGGCAGAACTCATAGTGCGGCACCGAGTGCCACGCTATGAGCTGTTCTGGTTCTGGTATAATCTGGATTTGGCACACAGTAAAAATCCCCAGCGTAAATGTAACCAACTAACTAATCACATCAACACTCGATCGTGTGTCGCAACTGCGATTTTGGCTGCATTTGCTCAGAGTTACACAGTGTAGTAAGAGGGGCTCATGTATAGTAGCGTTACAGTGTAGTTAAGAGGGATGTACAGTATAGCGTTACAGTGTAGTTAAGAGGGATGTACAGTAGCGTTACAGTGTAGTTAAGAGGGATGTACAGTATAGCGTTACAGTGTAGTTAAGAGGGATGTACAGTATAGCGTTACAGTTGTAGTAACAGTAAGAAGGATGTAGCGTACCATTCCCGTGGTCTTCTCCTTGGGATTCTGCATAATGATGGCCACCTGCTCCCTGACGTCACTGACAAACCGGTCGGCCACGCCCTCCTGTGTGTGGAGGACCGTGCAGCAGATGTGGATGCTGTGATGGTGAAGGAAGGGAGAGAGAAACACACAGCTGTAAACTATTCCGTCAGGACATTGGATCAAAATGAAGAAATTATTATTTAACCCATTTAGTCCTGAGGACGATTCTACAAAATGTCTTCTAAATCCTGATAGTTTTCTGAGAAACCCTATTTTTCTATGTCAGTGGTTGTCGAGGTTTTTCATGTCAAGGACCCCAAAAATAAAAATAAAAATTGGCCACCGACTCTCATCTGAAAATATGTAGTTCCAGGGACCTCCCAGAAGCAAACCTTTGAGTTAAAAACGTATATATTCAAAGATTTGCGCCACATTTCCACAATTTTTTTCTAAAATAGCAGACCTACAAGCTCAACAAGATCTGCTATTTTTCAATAGCTAAAGTATCACAATAATGCTTAAAACACCAAAAGGGGTTCCCAGTTTCCCACCCAAAATGGGTTAATACAGTATTATTATTATTCATTTCTACCTGGACGGGTACTGTAACGTGTTCAGATTCCAACCCGTTAACGTCAGTGCATTTGACAGGCGGAAGATGTCAAAGACATCCGAGCCCATCGCCACTACGGACACCTCTGGATCACCAAACACAAACAGACCTTCTATCTTGCGCATTCTGTAGAGACAAAGAGCAGAATCATTTTAAATAAGACAAAAGGACAAAAACAATAAAATGAAGTTTCCAAATGTTAAAGGTATAAGCTGCTAAAAATACTGATTAAATGCAGGTTAAGCAGTACTAAAGCACTTTACATAAAACAATAATATAGAGCACCGAAGTCTGACGTCAATATCGGTAGAGGGCGCTATAAATCCACAGGTTCATGTAGTTTTTATTCGCATTGTAATCCCCCCATAGGGGGATTTTAGATCGCCTCATATAAGAACTGTGTTTGAAAAATAAACATGTCATCCCGGCCGCTTCACTCATACGGATATGAAGAATCAACTGACTGAGAGAAAACGCTAATGTTTTTTTTTCCTTTTTTTATATATATTTTTTATAACCCATTTTTCACCCCTGTGTCAATCATCTAATAATGTGATCCTGGGCTCTACACACCCTCCACCAGCCTAGTCCCCATATATGGGGGACAAGGGGAGAGCAACGGACTTGAACTCATGCTTCCTTCATGCCCGAGTGTCCAAGTTGCTCCTTTTACACCTGACAGGGGGGAGTTTCCCTAGTTGGACGTAGCGTGTGGAAGGAACACGTTATTCCAACCAGTTCCTTTCTAAAAAACGCTAATGAATTACGCTACTGAATTAGTTAAATTTTCGCTAGAAGCAGACTGTATCATAATTATATGAGTGACTGACTGTTGCAAACGATACAGAGACACCTCCCTGACAATATAACGATACAGAGACACCTCCCTGACAATAACGCAGTGACAGCTTGTTTATTTTTGGACCACAACGCTATATATATATGAAACGATTTTAAGACGATAACCCCATGTTATTCTCCATAGAGAAATGACTTCCGTGAACCCAGGGGAAATGGAGGGGATGAGCGAGTGACGTCAGGACTTCTTTCGGTGCTCCATCTATGACAGCTGAAAGGACACTTAAATAAGACAGTCACAACTCCTCATAACTCATCACCACAGCGCCACTGAGAGGAGGAATGGTGTCCTTACTCCGTCTTGATGGTGTGTGCGGTGGTGATGATCTTGCGCGTGGCGTCCACGTAGCCGTTCTCTCCCATGTGCATCATGGTGGCCCAGCAGGCGGCGATGATGCCGCCCGGCCGCGAGCCCGCCACCGAGGGCGAGGCGTAGATGCCGCCCTGCCAGTCGGGCGCCACAAAGTACTGGTAGTGACGATACGTCTTATCGCTGTACATGATCACCGAGGAGCCTTTGGGAGCATAGCCGTACTGGGGAGGACACGCGGAAGACGCACGCACGCACGCACGCACACACACACACACACACACACACACACACACACACACACACACACACACACACACACACACACACACACACACACACACACACACACACACACACACACACACACACACACACACGCACACACACACGCAGATACAGGAACACTGTCATGACCTTCTGACATGATTCCACACGATTTGTTGAATGCTCAAATTCGACTGAATTCCAGTGTGTTATTTCAATGGCCTGTTGCCATCGATGACAGAGCACGCACCTGGATAAATCACTCAATCGCGTGTTTTTCAGGATTAAATATAGCCCTGGTCCAGTGCTTACAGAGAGTCTCGCACTGACGCCCTGTGTGCCCAATAGCCATTTTCTCACTCTCACTCACAAATAAACAAAACGACGTAACTACTCACCGACACAAAGCCTGCTAGACCTTAAGGTAAAAGTCTATTCTCGAAGCTGGGAAGCGTCTCAGGTCCCCAGCTTCTCTCTAAAATGCACTTTGAGCCATTTTAATACAGCAATGTACCAGACCGCCAACGCCCAGGATTATTTCTTTCTACTACGGCATTTCCAGGGTTTGCCTGTGCCGATCTAGTTGGATTCATTTTATTTAATGACTAAAATAGTGCATTTTAGAGAGAAGCTGGGGACCCGAGACTCTTCCCAGGTTCGAGAATAGACTTTTACCTTAACTCATTCATCGCTTTTAAGAAGTGCCAAAAAGTCCCTAAGCGCCAGTCTCTATACATTTTTTTATTTAATTTAAATTTTCATTTTTTTGTTTAAAAAAAAAAAAAAAAAAAAGATTTTTTTTTTTTTTTTTTTTTGGTCCAATGTTATACCCGTCTGAAAAAGACGACAAAGACGTCGTTGGCGCTGTGGGAGTTGCTAAAAAAGAGGTCAATTAGGTCGTTGGCAGACATTGAGTTAAGGTCTAGCAGGCTTTGTGTCGGTGAGTAGTTACATCGTTTTGTTTATTTGCTGGGAATTGTAAAGAGTTGTAGAGAGCTGTGGAAGGCACTTCCACAGGGCGTCAGTGAGAGACTCGCCAGGGCTAGATTAACTACGGCAACTTTTTATTAAAAAAAATTGTTAGCTTGACATTTTGTGTCAATGTATTAATTGCTTTATTAGGCAGGCGGGTAATAAGCAGCATAACAGTGAGTATATCATTGTTGTTGTCTTATCAGCCAGTCGGGGTTTATTTACTCACTTCATTATCCCTCGTTCCCCCGCCGTTCTCAATAACAGACCGCCGTTCTGCCTCCGTTTACATCGCTATGGAAACGGCAACTAATATCTTGTGCCGCATTATCGATTTCTCCTTTAGGATGCCATGATGTAATAAGCGGAATGTACACTGAGCCGGTCATTACTGGAAAACAAACCCCTTCAGCTCCGCTTCACCCTGACGGGCGTGTCGTCGTTGTCCAATAACGACCAGCTCACTGTACTGTACTGTACTGTACTCATACTGTACATTGGCCTACGGGTTGTAGAGCTAAGGCTCCATTAGCTACCATATCTGCCCAATGTACGCCAATTATGATATGCAATAGAATATCTACAACTTTAAAAAGAAAGAAAAGTAAATCACACAGAGGGCTCCATCTTGCAACACCCTTATCCCTTTAATATCCCTAAACGTATTTGCCTTTTTTCTTTTTTTTACTATTTTGAAAAACATTTTAAAATAGTTCAACTATGCTGATCTACATCGAGACATTGTGAGCTTGTAGATCGGCTATTTGAACTATTTTAAAAGTTTTTTTTTTTTATAGTAAAAAAAAGAAGAAAAAAAAGAGAAAATTAGTATAGGGATAATAAGGGTTAAGGGGTGGCACGAGATATAGCCCAGAGACTTCAAAAGAAAAACACCATCTGGTACGTGTGGGAGAGGCAGCGGTTCGGCTCGACTCGACGGGATGGGAACGGACAGCCACTCCTTACCTTGTGGGTGTCTGCAGAGGATGGGATGGGAACCGACAGCCACTCCTTACCTTGTGGGTGTCTGCAGAGGACGGGATGGGAACCGACAGCCACTCCTTACCTTGTGGGTGTCTGCAGAGGATGGGATGGGAACCGACAGCCACTCCTTACCTTGTGGGTGTCTGCAGAGGATGGGATGGGAACCGACAGCCACTCCTTACCTTGTGGGTGTCTGCAGAGGATGGGATGGGAACCGACAGCCACTCCTTACCTTGTGGGTGTCTGCAGAGGATGGGATGGGAACCGACAGCCACTCCTTACCTTGTGGGTGTCTGCAGAGGATGGGATGGGAACCGACAGCCACTCCTTACCTTGTGGGTGTCTGCAGAGATACTGGTGACGCCCTTCACCCTGAAGTCAAACGGTGCTAGGTGGTATCCGGCCTTGCCCATGAAGACAATGAGGAAGCCTCCCAGACAGGCGTCTACATGAAGAGGGATGTTGTAGCGTACAGCCAGCTGGAGAGGATCACCAGGGGGGGAAAGAAAGTGTACATGAGTCAGCCACTTATTTTTTTTTATATATAATTTTTATCCCACGATTTTGTAACCCATTTTTCACCCCTGTGTCAATTATCTAATGTGATCCTGGGCTCTACACACCCTCCACCAACCTAGTCCCCATATATGGGGCACATGGAGAGAGCAACGGACTTGAACTCATGCTTCCTTCATGCCCGAGTGTCCAAGTTGCTCCTTTACACCTGACAGGGGGGAGTTTCCCTGGTTGGACGTCGTAGCGCGTGGAAGGAACACGTTATTCCGACCAGTTCCTTTCCCCTCCATCAGGCGCCCCGGCTGGCCAGGGGGAGGCAGTTTAGAGACCAGGATTACTGCATGTTTTTTTGTGAGGCGACAGCACTACCGACTGTGCCACCGTGCCAACATGAGTCAGCCACTTCTGTGATTTTGAGCTCGTGGCTTATTTCACAGAGAACATTTTGAAATGTTTCACTTCTTACCTTCGCCACTTCCTCAATAGGGTCGATGACCCCGTGAGGAAACTGGGGCGCAGAACATACAAGCATGGCTGTGTTCTTGCCGATGGCTCTCCTCATTGCCTAAGCATCAAGAAATATGACAACATTTCAGACATTTGCTTAATGAAACCCTTTTGCCATGTCACAACAACAGGCACACAAACACTTTTTTTCACGTTTTTTGAGTGGTGCAACCACTCCAAGAAACAGCAATGTCCGTGTCTGCCTATGTGACGTTAACCCACCCATGCATCTATGTGACTGTGAGCACGAGTATGACTATTAGTACCAGTAGGGGCGCTGTTGTAACAGAGAGAGACAGTGCAGCACTGTTGTCTGCTAATATGAGAGAGAGAGAGAGAGAGAGAGAGAGAGAGAGAGGAGGGGGGAGAGGGGAGTTGCACCACTCAGTTCACACGGGTATGATTCTTTATAAATATCTTCTTTCCATGTGCAGTTGCACTACTCAACAGCTGAAACAATGCTGGATTATGACACTGCACTGGTGGTTAGATTGCTAGTAGTGCTAGACTCGCTAGACTAAATTCCTTGTACTCAGATTTATATATCGTTTTCAGCGTGACTGACTTCTGAGGAAAAGCAGTCCAAATTAACTCGGCACATCATGCTCCTTCTTACCTTCACATCTACTTTCATGGTCTTCTTGTCCAGAGGTATGTGAACTAGCTTCATCCCAAAGTAGTGCGCTGCCTTGTCAAAGGCTGCGTGGACACTCATTGGTGCGAGGCTAAGGAAAGACAGAACATCACAACGTATGATGTTGGTAAATGGTAAATGGTGCATTTATATAGCGCCTTTATTCAAGGCGCTTTACATAGATTGTGCACTACATACATTCACCCATTCACACACACACACCGATGGCGGAAACCACATCGGGAGCAATTAGGGGTTCAGAGTCTTGCTCAACGACACTTCGTGTTCGAACTAACAACCTTGCCGTTACTATCCGGCCACTCTACCCCTGAGCCACTGCCACTGCTCTCTGCACTCTTCACACCTACGAATGGACCACCATCAGTTCACATATTTGTTAAGTCTCGTGTTACCAGACTGTTGCCTCTCGCAATTTCCAAATGCTTCCGTCATACAGTTTGGGAGCAACGGAAGAGCTGTCACGAGTAATAATATAAAGCGGAAGTGGAGCCTGCTCGCCACTTCCGTTTGTCTTTACAGTCACGCAAATTTATTTTAATATGAGATTGTGGAATAGTTGTCAGGCTACACGAGACTACATATTTGTTGACGCTAGATGTTTGTGTTTCCTGCTGCAGGCAAAACCAGACACGTGCCGTGACACTACAGGTTCCCTCTCATATCTTGCGAGTAACATATTTGACCTGATCTGATCTGATCTTACATTTCAGGGTGCTTGACACCGCGCTCGTACGCCATATCTCTGTACGCCTTGCAGGCCATCAGAATGCTCTCTGTTCCTCCTGAGGTGACCTGGAAAGAGAGGAGGAGGAGCAAGCAGTCAAATCACATCCGCCATCTTTTGCGAGCATGCCGTGTCATTGGGCTGGCTTCATTAGACATTCTTTTGTGAGCAATAAATATACCACCACTGTCTGTCTGTCGGGCAGAACCATACTGTATCTGCTACGGTTTCTTTTCAGGAAATGGAAGAAAAAAAATAACCTGCGTTCCAAATGCATTCTTTATGACTTAGTCACAAACTTGTTTATACTTTTCATTGGTTAAATATTTACTATCCCAGTCTCGGAGATATGCGCACCCAAATCTACACGCAGACTTGTATAAATGTTACTGTTAGCGTGCTACCAATGGGTCACTGCCAACACAATTGATTAAATCATTTTGTAATTGACGCTTCTGCACTTTATTGACTACACACACATGAGCAACAGCAGCCTCCATTTACTTCATTGTCTATACAGGCTATGGGACCACAAGTACAGATTCCATAGCCTGAGGAGATGGAGACTACCATTACCAGTGGCCGAAACTTCTACCAAAGTAAACCCTGAGATGGCATGTCTTGGCGTTTTGGTCTTGGATGCTACTGAACAGTTTAATAGTTAAAGGGATATTTCACTTTTGCTCATTTTATTGTTTATGTGAACACCCCAGACAGTTTTTAAGTAGCTCGATTCAATATTTAGATATTACTATTATTATTATTATTATTAGATAATATATTATTATTTAAATTCTTTAGTCTCCTCTGTCCTCCAGGAGTCCTCATTCTTTTCCAATTCTATTCCATTCTATTTAAAAAATAAATGAAAACAGTAAATGAAAAACCACGTCACCAGAAAAAGAAACGTGTTTTCGATGAATCCATCATGGTTAAAATGGAGTTTGAAGTCACAATGGCTTTGTACAGGAAGGGGGCGGGGCAGTTGAATTGAATATCAAACATCTAAATACTGAATCGAGCAACTTAAAAACAGTCTGAGGTGTTCAGAGGAGTAGACGTTAAATGTCTTTTTTTTTTAACCCATTCTGACCTGAGATCAGATTCATAACGAGGTTTCCACTGGACACACACTGGTCTGATGAACCCATTCTGACCTGAGATCAGATTCTAAAAATGTCAGTCGTTCTTCGAATTTTTCAAAAATAGCAGACCTACAAGCTCGTATCGCGCCACTCGGTGGCGCGATATGAGCTTGTAGATCTGCTATTTTTCAATAGCTAAAGCAGGACATGATGCCAACACCAAAATGGGTGCCCGGTCAGAATGGGTTAAGTGAAATATCCCTTTAAGTTTACCAATGGTGAAATGGTGAAAAAAGATAGATAGATAATGATATACAAGGTTTCTGCCCAATAGTGACAATATCGTAAACTTACGGTGCCACAGGTGTTCGGCCCACCGTGGAAAAGTGTGCAGCTCATTCTTACAACCTCCGCCTCCATCTTCCTGACACCAGGAAATATGTCTGGGTGAAGAGGGTTGCTCCACGCAAAGTCTCCGTATACCTACGGATGAAAACAAGGAGTGAGGTGACGGAGTACGGTACTGGCCTGGCCCGTGGCTCAGCGGTCCAGGCACCTTGGCCGGTAGTCCGAGCCTGGCCGTGTGCCGCGGGTTCGACTCCCGATCCCGACGGCCTTTACTGCATGTCCCCCTCCCTTATTTCCTGTCAGCCTACTGTCTGTCCCTCTATAAAAGAATATATAAAATAAAGGGCGAAAGCCGAAAAAAAGAAAAGAAAAAACAAACAAAATAGAAGAAGGTACTGTAAATCCTGAACTATACTTGGCTGTGCCAAGTTTCAGGCTCACAAGCTTGTAGATCTACTATTTACAGTGTGCATTGCACGCAAGTATAAATCATATTTTTAGATCTATATATTTAGATGTGTAGTCTAACTGCAAAGAATGACACAAAGACACAAACCTTAACCAGGAGTTTGGTAAGCGTCTCGTCGCCCCAGTACACTGCTCCTGAAACACATCCCGTCTCCCACTTCACTTCATCTGGAAGAAACACATTATTTTAGACACATTTTAATGTCACGCAAAGTTATATTGTATTGTATGCAAATTGAAACATGTACTGTAGGCTCGCTGTGATGTCATTTGACCTTCCACGTGGCTCCATATTTTCCAACTCCATTGACTTAAAGTAACTTAACCCATTTAGACCTGATAAATAAATCCTGACAGTTCTGAAAAACCCTATGTTTCTGTGTCAGTCGTTCTCAAACATTTTCATGTCGAGGACCCCCAAAAATATATGTATTTGGCCGCCGACCCCCCCATCTGAAAAGAATATGTTGTTCCAGGAACCTCCCAGAAGCAAAGATTTGAGTTCAAAACGCTGAAATAATATATTCAAAGATTTGCGCCACATTTTCACGATTTTTCAAAAATAGCGCGGCACTCTGTATAACATAATGCTTCCCGCCCCAAAATGGGTTAAATATTAAAGTATAAAACATATCAAAACGTTGCCCACAACCTTCTCTGGATCATATTCATAACACACTGCTAAGGAATGGTTTCAGCTGCTCACTGCTGACCGGCCAACTGCAGAGTAGTGTGTAGTGGTTGAGGGTTGAAACACCACCTGATGACCTCTTCTCTTCCAGGCCAAGGCTTCATCCATTAGAAATGGATTATATATATTCACATCTTTGATGTATTTACAAACTGAACCCCCTGGGCAACCAACCAGTGACCTCCAGGGAAAGTCTGGGTGGCAACTGAGGAAGGTCAGTGAGGCTGGAGAGACAGCTGACCTCCAGGGTAACAACAGGGGGTTAGCAACCTCTGTTGCAGCAATGAGTCTGTTACATTCCCTTTAGTCTAGGGGTTATTAAAGGATGCAACAAGGCTGGGAAGTGAACTGTAAGTTTATTCACTGTATTTCAACAAGGTATTTTTTACTTAGAAGAATACACAAGATCTATATTCTTCTAGACAACCGTTATGTGCTACTGGTACAGTATGGTAGTTTACTGGGTTTCTACTGGTACAGTATGGTAGTTTACTGGGTTTCTACTGGTACAGTATGGTAGTTTACTGGGTTTCTACTGGTACAGTATGGTAGTTTACTGGGTTTCCAACCACATTAATAAACAGGGGCACTCTGCTCGAGCCGAAGGTTACATTAAGTTAAAGATAAGGTTAGTTAATTATACAGAACACAATTGGCTATATGGGGCAACCCAGAGAGGAAGGGAGGAAGAGAGACTCGATGAGACTGATTACAACAACGACGACAGTGACACAGACGCAGAGAAGGCTTCCTTACTCAAATACACCAGAGTAAAGGCTATAAGGCCCTCATTTATCAACTCGGCGTACGCCAAAATATGGGTGCACGCCGGCATTTACCATTTCCGCAAAACCTTGAACGTGAGCCAGGACAAAAGTCACGACGAGCTGTCGTACGCTTTGTCCTCACCTGTTTAGGCCGCACATTCATAATAATTGACAGTTGACAGCCCAGCCACTGCAGCGGCTAGCGAGGTAATCTAAATAGATTGTCATAAACGTGCATGGTCACGGTGTCATGGACGGACCAGCACAGTGATAGAGACAGACAGACAGGACAGGAGCAGAGGAGGAGATGCAGCTATTTGCAAAACAACATTTGTCACGGGCTGTGCATGTCCAAACTCATTCCAATGACGTGAGCAATGTTATTTAATTAATGCTTCACAGAATCACAGGTTCAGGTTTTCGTTCACTAATCTTGTTGTATATTAAATGAATAAACACTTTAATAATTGTATATATACACAACTAACAACATACAGTGACAGTTGCTTGCAAGTTGCATGTGCGTGCGTGAGTCTGTGTGTGTATGAGAGGGGGGGGGGTGAGGTGGGCAGCAAGGCAAGGCAAGCGTTTGTATTGACTTTTTTCGTCATGTAACCATGGTTTCCAGGGTCGTACTGCAGTTGTTCATGTCGCAAAAACGAGGGCGAGGCTTGATTTCATAGGGCGTGCCAGATAGATTTCAGCCGTCACATTTATTAACGTCGGATCGAAATTAAGGAAGGATCAGCTGTTTGCGATCACTTTATAAATGCCGTGGCGACGTGGGTGTACTACGAAAGCCACACTCGAATTTGGGGCAGATTTTACACTTACAATCTCTGCACCTTGTAGAGCCGTGAATCTAAGTTACAAAACTGATTACTAAGACTATTATTCAGGAAACCCCTTTATGGCAGGGCTGAACCTAACTGCACACAACACGGTGCAGAAACCATTTCAAACTGTGCCTGTTCCCTAATCGTCTGCACCGTTCCATAACTGTCCTCGACGCACTGTACGGATAACTGTACTCAACGTGGCCAAAGCGTGCTCCTGGAATGGCTTAATGAGCATCCCAGCTCCAGCTCGTAATGTCTTTTAAGGACGGGAACGCACGTGTCTTTTTACCACTTTTTTACAGATCTACAAGCTCGTAGCACGGCACAGAGCTTATAGACCTGCTTTGAATATATATTATTTTCCCAGCAAACATTTTTAACTCATATCTTTGCTTCTGGGGGGGGGGGGGGGGGGGTCCCTGGAACAACATATGTTCAGATGGGGGTCGGCGGCCAATTACATATCATTTCTGGGGGTCCTTGAAATGAAATAGTTTGAGTACCACAGCCATACAAACATAGGTTTTTTTCCTAGAAAACCGTCAGAATTTAGTTAGAAGACATTTTGTAGAAAGTCCTAATTGGGTTAACTGGCACTAAGACATAAGGACCATAATAAGTAAACCATGAGGCGAATGAAGAACTCACTCAAGGTTTCGTACTGCCTGATCTTGTCCAGGACTTGGCTCTGCGAGAGGCCTTCTGAGGGCAGCTGTTGGGCGTAGCTCATTCCCTCCTTCAGCGTGCAGAGGCTCACCAACATGTCATCCAGGGCCTTGTTGAGCTGTGTCTGGATCTGCCATGAACACACAACAACAGTCATGTTTTATACTGTGTCTGGATCTGCCATGAACACACAACAACAGTCATGTTTTATACTGTGTCTGGATCTGTCATGAACACACAACATCAGAGTCATGTTTTATACTGTCATGAACACACAACAACAGTCATGTTTTATACTGTGTCTGGATCTGTCATAAACACACAACAACAGTCATGTTTTATACTGTGTCTGGATCTGTCATGAACACACAACAACAGAGTCATGTTTTATAGACACTTTACAGACAATGTAGTCACTGTCAGAGTGTAGAGTAGGAGAGTAGCGACACGCTTTGATCCTACTGTGCCTTTGGGCTAATAGTTCCAAACATTGGAACTATCCCATTGAGATAGAATGAGCACTTCCACATTCCATTGTTACAATGTGAGTCAACTCTAGTGTCGCCACTCTCTTACTATATTACTCTGGACAGTGAGAGTGCACATATTACAAATGTTATATAAAAAAATAAAAAGTACTAGAATGAATTGGTGTGAAGTGGTATGTGGTATGAAGGCCGATTAACTTTTAACGATTTAAAGTTGATCTCATGTCTTTGGAAAATACATAAAACTTAAGGCTTATGTAAATGTTGACAAACACAAGCCGTGAACTTACAGTATGTGTCCTCAAGTTATGGTGGTGATCATAAAGACCTTAAGTAACCCAATATTATCACAAGTCCATGATGTAAAGTGTGCCAAAGGTCTGAACGCCCCCCCCCCCCCCCCCCCCCCCCTCTCCCTCCCTCCCTGCAGCATGCCATAGTCAGCCACCCGAGAATGACTCATAACAGCTTCATAAAATAGAGACAGTAGACGGTAGAGTCCGGGAGAAAGAAGGGGGAAGAGTGTACTGTAAACCACAGATACTTACTGACTGGCCAACAAAGGGAATTTTTCTGATGATTCTGAAGAGCTGCTTCTTCAATCTGGATGTGAGACCTATTGGCAGCGGAAAACAAAGAGACAGCTGTTGTGAAATATTGGTAGACGGAGTTAGCCACAGGCATTAAACCACTTTGGGCAGGAACGCCTTTTGGTGTTTTAATTTAAAGCATTATGTAATGTTATACTTTAGCTATTGAAAGATAGCAGATCTACAAGCTCATAGTGCGGCACTCGGTGCGGTGCTATGAGCTTGTACTATAGGTCTGCTATTTTTGCGCCGCAAATCTTTGAAAATATATTATTTCAGAGCGAACTCAGCTACTCAAATCGTTGCTTTCGGAGGAACAACATATTTTCAGATGGGGGTCCGCGGCCAAATACAGATAATTCTGGGGGTCCTTGACATGAAATATTAAGCACCAATGACATAGAAACATGAGGTATTTCAGAAAACTGTCAGGATTTAGAAGACATTTTTTTAATTCCAACGTCAGGCCCAAATGGGTTAAACAGCTGACTATGAGTCGTCCTATAATCACACGCGAGGACATGCAGTGGTCTAAGAAATCTGGGCCTCCTTCCACCCAGCATTTTATTGTACCGTTGAACGGGCCTCCTTCCACCCAGCATTTTATTGTACCGTTGAACGGGCCTCCTTCCACCCAGCATTTTATTGTACCGTTGAACGGGCCTCCTTCCACCGAGCATGTCTTCTGTGGTCTCTAACATTACACCTAGCTGCATGTTTAAGCATATTTCATATTTACATGTCTTCTGTGGTCTCTAACATTACACCTAGGTAGATGTTTAAGCATTTATTTCATATTTACATGTCTTCTGTGGACTCTAACATTACACCTATAGCTACATGTTTAATTGTATCGTGCGTGACGTTTTGCGACTGTGCAGGTTTAAGATTCTCCCATGTGCAGAGTACTAGTAATATTTACTGTAGTAAGGAATTTGTATGTAAAGGTTTACTTTGCATTTTGGTAAATCAAAGTCTGGCGGTTTTGGCCCAACCTAACCAATGCAAAATAAACCCTGAGCGGGTTCTAGAGCAGGGGTTTTCAACAGGTGGTCCGTGGACCACTGGTGGTCCCTGGAAGTATTGCATGTGGTCCTTGACCATGCATTTAGTAATGTAGGATTGGTTAAAAATGTCGTCCCACTAGTTGAGAAACAGTGAACTGAATGTTCGGTGACCTATGATGACCATTAGTCACCTTTTCCCACCTTTTCAGACTCCATCATGGCCCATAGCACTTACCCTACCCCCTTAGATAGCAATTCTGTAGACTTAGATAGCATTTGATACAGACTTATAGCATGTTATGTAAACAGCATAAGTGCATTGTATGTAGTCATAGCACGTCATAGTACATAATGTATATCATAGTAGTATAGATGTATAGCTTATATGTATAGTTTCATTATAGATTTTCCACTGTTACTTTCTTAGCTTACGCATGTTTCATGATAAATGTTTTTATGTGATGTATTCCCCATGCTTTTTGTTCTTGCTTAATGTAAATCGCTCTGGATTAAGAGCGTCTGCTAAATGCCTAAATTGTAAATTGTAATTAGTCCATTAGCAGTCATTTTACTGACAAGTTTGGAGGTCAAGAAATTCAACAGAAAAGGGGAGTAAGAATCTCAAGAGGGGGAATTAAGTTCACCGGAATGTCTGGCTGAGTCATTATTATTATGAAATTATTAGTAGTCAGTGGACCATTGGTTGAGAAACAGTTGAGAATGTATAGACATGGCATAGCAAGTGTTACAAAAGCATTAATCTTATAGCCCAACCCAACCCAACCCAATCCAGGGCCTTGTTGAGCTGTGTCTGGATCTGCCATGAACACACAACAACAGTCATGTTTTATAGACACTTTACAGACATGGTAGTCACTGGCAGAGTGTAGAGTAGGAGAGTAGCGACACGCTTTGATCTCGCCACAAAGCGGGTGTCTATGGACTAATAGTTCCAAACATTGGAACTATCCCATTGAGACAGAATGAGCACTTCCACATTCCATTGTTACAATGTGAGTCAACGCTAGTGTCGCCACTCTCTTACTATATTACTCTGGTCACTGGGACAGATGAATGAATCTGCACAGTGAGAGTGCACATATTTCAAATATGATATGAAAATAAATAAAAAGTACTGGAATTAATTCATGCAAAGTGGTATGAAGGCCGATTAACTTTTAACGATTCAAAGTTGATCCCATGTGTTTGGAAAATACATAAAAGGCTTATGTAAATGTTGACAAACAAGCCGTGAACTTATGTGTCCTCACACAGGGATTCACTCTTAACCTGGCCAGTCACACACAGGGATCCCCCCTAAACTGGCCAGTCAGAAGTCATACCTAAAAGCATCAAATTAAAAGGCATTACTATAGAGCCGCAGCACTTCAAGGAAGTCAGTATGAAGGAGCACGGCATCCATTTTCAAAGTCGTACAAGTCGCCCAGTATAAACTAGAAAAGGGCACCATTTCTCTATACTTGCTCGGTGTCTCAGAGGTGGCCTATAGTGTGGATAGTTCAATTACGCAGGAGGGCTGCGTTGGGGGGTGCATACTTAGTTTAGACTAGTCATTGGTTAGACATAAGGGTTGGGAGAGGGTTAAGGTTAGGTTTAGGTGTGCTGCCTCGTGGGAGGTTAGGGTTAGGGGTGAGGGTTTCAGATAGGTTGTAGTTGTAGGACTAATGACTGGTCTAACCAATGACTATATAAAAAAAACTTTTTTTCTTTATTTTTTTGGTGGGGTCCCAGATATAAATGGCCTTAAATGGGGGTCAGTAGCCTCTGCATGTCAAACTGGGGGTCCTTTTCAAATGGGGTCTTGCCCTGACCTCGACCTCGACCTCACGCGTGCCAACTCGGCCCCCAGCCTGGTACCCTAGTCAAAATATGGCCCTTGAGGAAAATGAATTGGGGAACCCTGGTCTAAACTAAGTACTGCACCCCTGCGTTGAATGCAATGCATGGTTTGTTAATTTGTTGTGAACACCTACTTTCTCTCTGGAAGAGGAACCCCTTGAGCCAGACCACCCCCAGTGTGGTGAGGACGGTCGCCCCGATGATCTGCCAGGGCTCCAGGGTCTCACAGTGGGAGTTGACCTGCTGCCTGCCTTCCTCCAGATACAGCAGGATCATCTCCTTGTAGACCTTCATTGAACTCTGGATGGAGACACAATGAGCGTATTGTTGTTAAGCCATTTTGGGGACGGGAACCCGATTTGGTGTTAGCATTATGCTATGCTTTAGCTATTGAAAAATAGCAGATCTACAAGCTCATAGCGCGCCACCGAGTGGCGCGCTACGAGCTTGTAGGTCTGCTATTTTTAGAAAAATCGAAGAGCGACTGACATAGAAACATAGCTTTTTCAGAATACTGTCATTTTCAAACGGACATTTTTAGAATCTGATCTCAGGTCAGAATGGTTTAAGCCCCCATTCATACGCAGCGAAAATAGCCAACCTACAAACCTTGTTGTTGTAGATCTGATATTTTCGGTGCCTTGACTATATAGGGCTGTCACGATTTTGACATTTTACACAAAATGATCTGTAACAATCAGAAAGCCACAGAGCGGTATACTGTCCAAACTAGTGATGGGAGATTAATCGGCAAACACATCGTTATCGGCCGATTCTAGTTGCTTTTAGATTAAATCGGCATCGGTTCGATTAATCAATCAATCGATTAATTAATCGGTCTGATTAATCGGCCTGTCTTTACAGATAAACAAGCCCAAAGGAACAGATCTACAAGCTCACACTATTAAATATAAAAAGGTGTTTAAGTTAAATCTGACTTCCCTAAGCCTGCAGTGCAGACACCCTGTTACATGCATTTTTTCAGAATGGACAAAATGATTATATATTTTTTAATACAGAATGAGATCATATCGACATCGGTGATATCGGTTATCGGCCATAACAGCAATTAATTATATCGGATATCGATATCGGCCAAAAAGTCTCATCGGCACATCCCTAGTCCAAACGCATGAGTCAATCGGTCAGAATCACTTTGATTCTACATTCCCATACATAGAAAACGACCTACAACAATGTGAAAACCTTTTATGAGACTGTATTAACCCTATAGTGGCAACCCAATGTTGGGCATGTCATTTATAACTATACATGTGGTTGTCTCATATGGTTAATAATAACAAATCTAGTAGGGCTGCAACGATTCATCGATTAATCGTAATCAAATCGATTATTCAATTAGTTGTCAACTCATTTAGTAATCAATTAATCGAATCGGCAACTAATCACTAGTTTTTTGCAATTCATCATAGGTGATTTCCATGCACTTAACCATAGTTTTTCCAGTGTTAAGTGTATAACTAAACTAAAGAGAAGTGAGCCATCTCTCTTCCCTTACAATCTGGTGATAGTTGCACAGTAGCGACTGCAAAGCAAAATATGACACATAACGATTATAATATCAAGAACAATCATTATTTTTAAATGACCTACATATGTATTTGAGTTCAGAAGAGTACTGTTCCTTCTTTAATCAAATGTATGCAGTCAGAATATTTGAATAGCAGCCTAATCAGCAGCTAATCAAATGACATTTTGAATGAATTATATTTTTGTTAGTTAACTTAGAACATGTCTACAATAACCTAAAATATATTTTAAGGTGATGGCTAAATAAGTGTCATAATCCGATTAATCGATTAAATAATCAGCATGATGAATCGATGATGAAAATAATGGTTAGTTGCAGCCCTAATGCCGAGTAATACTTACAACAGAAACCAGCTTCATGCCTAGAACTCGATTTCCTCCCCTCACTGAAATGCTATCAGACAGACGACAGAGAGCCTCTCAGGCTAACGTCAGGGTGGTGGTATATCTTCTTAAGGTGTGTGAGAATAGCTGGTGACCACAGTATATCCTACCAACAGACTCCTCCTACCACCTGGGTGAGGACAGAACAGAAGTACCCATGTCACTTCCGTTTATCTGACAGAAAAAAAGAAGGAAAGAAATGCAATGGAACATGTTTCGTGACAACGATTACCGGTATGTGCCATGATGATTCGGTGCATTTGTAATAGTTGTGTAATAGTTGATGCAGTTAATTGTAGGTGGCCACTTTATTTTCAAACTCTTTGGATACATGTGTACCCTCAGTCACCACCCTGTCACTGTCAGTTGATGCTTCATATCAATGAGTAAAATCACGATACGATATCGTGATTTTTGTTGTGGAACACAGTGCAGTTCTTATACTCGGCTACAGTATAACGGCTACATAATGTAATCCTTTGATAACTGCAAATTGAGACAATACGTGCAGCTGGTAATCATAGTAAATGATTGACAAGCTGTTATTTCATAAGTGCAGTAAACATGAGCGTATCTCATCACTCTGGCTAGTATCTACCTCTAACATCAATATGTCTTCTTTACAACTAGACTGACGGCAAGTTTCATAAGAGCGAAAGGTTGTTTTTGAAGCCTATACCTCATCTGCAATCAGATGTGGAAAAGCTTAAGGTCCACAAAGCAGTATCTTGAGTAAAGTAATTTGCAAAGACTAAATGTTAATGCCAGTATATACTGTAAATGCCACATAATGACTCCTGGGGACAGATTGTCAACGCAGCATCCATTATTATTGTGAACACAAAGTGGATATAATGCACAGACATGGTTTAGTTCACTGACTGACTGCACACCGGGATAATGTGCGGTTAATTATCCCAATAGCTGTATGAATAATACATTGCAACATACTGTACGCTCACTGTATAGACATGCCGACGAGGGCCTGCTGGTGATGTGATTAAGCACTTCTTTAAGCCCTGCATACTAAGCCCTATATACTTTGTCATGATGACGAAAACTTTTATACCGGTATTCTCCTTTTTTTTTAATCCACCTATAATACCCTGAAGAAGGCAATTGGTTGCCGAAATGTTGGTCTTATAATTATTAATGTTTTCGCATCGTGACTACGAGCTCCGCGACTTCTCATTCCTAGTATTTTCTAAGTTTTGTCTCCCGTGCTGGTCAGCGTGTCCTCACTGGTGTGCACTGCTCTCTCCTACCTCTTTGTTTGTTCTGAATCCACCTCTAATGACATGCTCAAAATAAGGACGCCAGGTCAGGGTGAAAGTCGTTAATAAACATTAAGCTTCATAATGGATGAAGCCGAGGAGTAAGGAGGGCAGCCACTGAAACTGAGAGTGTCCACCCACCCCCAGCTCAGACTACAGTTGTTAAGGCCTACAGTATGTCTGAATAGCAGGCGTTCATACAGGTTTGGCAGGGTTATAGCCAAGTGGAGCAGAGTTGACAACAACGGTCGGTAAATAAGCCATGTGATCAACAATAACTATGTCTAGAAATAGCAAGCTAAAGTGAACGCCCCATCACTGTTACTTTCCACGTGTCCTGCATCAGGGGTGGTGCAACTTTGACAATGGAGAGGGCCACTATAGTTCCACACTCACTCCAGAGGGCCACTATAGTTCCACACTCACTCCAGAGGGCCACTATAGTTCCACACTCACTCCAGAGGGCCACTATAGTTCCACACTCACTCCAGAGGGCCACTATAGTTCCACACTCACTCCAGAGGGCCACTATAGTTCCACACTCACTCCAGACTCCAGAGGGCCACTATAGTTCCACACTCACTCCAGAGGGCCACTATAGTTCCACACTCACTCCAGAGGGCCACTATAGTTCCACACTCACTCCAGAGGGCCACTATATTTCCACACTCACTCCAGAGGGCCACTATAGTTCCACTCTCACTCCAGAGGGCCACTATCTATATTTCCACATTCACTCCAGAGGGCCACTATAGTTCGACACTCACTCCAGAGGGCCACTATAGTTCCACACTCACTCCAGAGGGCCTCTATAGTTCCACACTCACTCCAGAGGGCCACTATAGTTCCACACTCACTCCAGAGGGCCACTATAGTTCCACACTCACTCCAGAGGGCCACTATAGTTCCACACTCACTCCAGAGGGCCACTATAGTTCCACACTCACTCCAGAGGGCCACTATAGTTCCACACTCACTCCAGAGGGCCACTATATTTCCACACTCACTCCAGACTCCAGAGGGCCACTATAGTTCGACACTCACTCCAGAGGGCCACTATAGTTCGACACTCACTCCAGAGGGCCACTATAGTTCGACACTCACTCCAGACTCCAGAGGGCCACTATAGTTCCACACTCACTCCAGAGGGCCACTATATTTCCACACTCACTCCAGAGGGCCACTATAGTTCCACACTCACTCCAGAGGGCCACTATAGTTCCACACTCACTCCAGAGGGCCACTATAGTTCCACACTCACTCCAGAGGGCCACTATATTTCCACACCAACTCCAGAGGGGCCACACTGCATTTTACTGTCGTAGCAAAAATAGACGATCTACAAGCTCACAATTGAGACGTGTTTTGACTTTGAGCTTGTAGATCAGCTATTTCTGCTATTTGAATTTAAATTCTGAATTAGTTTTTGCTAACAAAACGTAAAAAGAACCATCGCTCATCCGCTGAAAAAATGTAAGCGAGGTGCTGGAGCCACAGAGGGAACAAGAGAAAAAATAAAGGGAAGCTCCACACACTCAGATCTGTGCTTAATCAATGTATTTATTTAGCAAGCTTTCGGTCTCCTGACCTTCTTCAGGCACAGAATTGAAATCCAGATTACCTTTAATTATAATTCTGTTAACTTCATGAAAAAGACAATAACCTTTTAATACTACTCATTAAACTACTAATTTAGACTGAAGTAATTCAAAGCGGGTCATGTTTGCATGTTTGGAATTGCAAACAGGTGAAATCAATAATATATCAGTATTCTGATATTAAAGATGGTGCCCATGTATGCAGCGATGTAAATAGGTTTTCAATGTAATGAGTCCCGGGATGCAGGGATGGTCTTTTATGAGTTCCAGGGACATTTTATGAGTCCCACTTCAACGAGTCATATTTCGCCATTTTTACAAATTGCAGCATTTATTTAACTCCCATTTCATTTTATATGGTTATATTCGTGTAGAAAACAGAAGAAGAAATGATTATTACCAGTAAGACGCGCAAACGCGGGAAGCGAACGCAGCTCGTACATATTTGGGTTTTGTCTGTCTGTGTGTCTGTCTGTCCCGCTTTTGTGCCCATATATGGAGCTGAGTGATTACGTCACCATGACTCAGCCATAACCATATAAGGAGTCCCCATCACTCAGCTCCATATATGGGCACAAAGGTGGGACACACACACACACACACACACACACACACACACACACACACACACACACACACACACACACAGACAGACATGATCTGCTAGGTCTCATAGTAAGTGCTCACTGAATTCGCAATCACTGCGTTCGCAATAACTAAAGCTAGCAAAAATAAACTAGAATTACAAAAAACAGTACAGTAGTAAAGTAGTGCATCTCGTGGATGCAGAGGTCGTTGTTTTATTGCGTCCCTTAACTATAAACTGCGTTTTGGGACGCAAAATGCACAATATATCCTTCCCATGGGAGAGGTATAGGTAGTCTAAGCCTAAACACTGTCAGCATGTTTCTATGAAATACAGTCGAGGCTGCCAGAGGGCAGACTTCTCAGTGGACGACGACAGGCACATGCCTCGATGAAAGATGTCATAAGTCAGGGTTAAAACTTAAAAGGCAAAAATCTGGGAAGCTGGCGCAATGAGCATGAACCCTTGACCAGCTGGCAACTCGTTATCGCACACATGTTTTGTGTCTACAGTCATTTTCTCTTTTTTTAACAGGGCTAGGCTGTGTGCTGGACACTCACAGAATATGTGATACTATCTTCGCCCCCAAGGAGAACTAATGTGGGGTATGAACAAAGACTCCCATGCCTATTTTGTTCGGCCTCCATTGTTGTATAGTAGAGACGCCCATTCCTCCTCATTTTTCCCCAAGCAAGCTGCAGTCTATTCTGTGTAAGGAGACCTTTGTTGTTTCCAGGGGGAGGTCATGTTCTCATGGAAATATACTGGGTGTGAACTTGAAGAAGCTGTTGCCTGGGATACATTCAGGGAAAACAGAATTAATTAAATTATTAAATTAATAAAAAAACACTGCTGCATCACTCAGTGATTTGTCAACAAAAGGCCCATGCATTACTAGTGCACTGACTGCTGGGGCAGAAATAAGGCATGTCTCCATGCATGGAAAGCAATTTTAGCTACACCTTCAAATTTCAGGAATGAAATATTTTTCAGAATGTAGCAAAATGAAGAAAGCTTTTCCAAGTATCTAAATGCATGGATAGACTGACTCATTGTATAACTTGATTGTCCATGCCCTGATAAGACTCACTGTACAACTAGATTGTCCAGATTGGCTGATATGATATGGACGTGTGTGTGTGTGTGTGTGTGTGTGTGTGTGTGTGTGTGTGTGAAATCAATTGAACTGATGTTTCAGGACTCAAGTTTCCGTAACTGCTGCCGTTTACTGTACGTTTTATTGCTATACAGTACGAGGGTTCATGATGTCTTGTTCTTGTATATTATTGAGTCTTAAAATGTTTTGAATTGAATACACAGGACCACAATGCTAACAACAAACCCCTAGAGCTTTGATTGATTGATTGATTGATTGAAATATGTATTAACAGTTTGCAGAATTAAGAGTACATTTTAAGCACAACTCAATACAAAGACTGTTAACTGTGAGTGGACGACCCAATAAATAAAGCATTACACTTGTTTACAAGAGGGTCCACCTTGTTCAATTCATCAAAACATTTAGAGACTTACAAATAGACACTTCTATATAGCCACACAGGACAGAACAGGAATTCATCGTGTTATGCTTTTAGCACCCTTGCAAACTGTCAATAAAGTATTCAATCAATGCTAAACGGTGCATTTATATAGCGCCTTTATCCAATACATAGACTGTGCATTACATCCACCCATTCACACACACACACACACACACACACACACACACACACATTCATACACAGATGGCAGAGGAAACCAATGCAAGGCACCGCCACCAACCAGCACATCAGGAGGAGCAATTTGGGGTTCAGAGTCTTGCTCAAGGACACTTCGACACTAACTCTGGGGGAGCCGGGGTTCGAACTGGCGACCTTGCAGTTACCATCTGGTAACTCTACCCCTGAGCCACAGCCTTGCAAACACAAACTCAGTCTGTTCCACATGCTCTCCTTTAGAGCATGAAAACCAGATGCTCAGTGCTTTGTCTCAGCTTCCTGTATTATTTGTGTTAAACAGGAAGTCATGTTATGAATACTACAATGAAATTGTTTTACAACTAAATCACTGCATGTCATCTCCCTTAATGCGGTTCATCAGAAGTGAATGATAGTGTGGTTTTAACACATGGAAATACAAGAAATTCAGGTAATAATAAAACACACTGAATTATGAAAAATGATTATTATCGCATCCCATTTTGTCTAACAGTCATGCTCTTACATTTCAGCACGTTATTGTAACCCCAAACGTTATGGAGGCAGGCGTTATGATTCTTCTGAACATTAATATTGGTTACGGCATTTCAAAACTATTTATTATTCCGAACCCTTTTACTCAAACACTACCACAGCAATCCAATCCTTAACAGCAAAACCTTGTACTGTGCTGTTGTAATTAATGAAGTCATCTTTTGTTATTGTGGCTTAGTTTAAAACGCGCATGGCTGTTGAGCAGTAGCCAACTTAATTTTGATGAGTAAACGTCTTAACGTTAAATAAAAATATAGTGTTTTAGTTCAACTATATCCAAACAGTCTATATGCACTACTACTACGCTACTTTTTGAACAATTTATAAGAGCCCTCTTTATGACTGCACACTAATAATTACCATAATCCATTAATCACGATTTGAAGAAGATAAGTCTCTAAAAAAAACATCTGATGTTGTTGACATGCGTGAACATGAGCATGAACACAACACAGACACAAACAAACAAAGTGCAAAACATGATTTCGTCTGGCGTTCATGACTTTATATCACGACATTACTTTAAATACACTTACCGAGTAATCCATGATGTGTGAAGTTCAAATCTCACCGAAAGGCTGCTCCACCTCTTCTTTCTTCTTTCCGTCGGTATAAAGTAAAGTCCCTCAGGATGATCCCGTGTGTTGTTGGTTGGTTGCTGTTGCCTCCTCGATCGGTTTAGATCTCATCTACATTCTGCTATCAAACACGAAGCTAACCCAGTTTCAGGAAGTAAGTATAAACCCACCACCAACCAAACAGCATATGGTTGGTTATGTATTGCTCTCTCTTCTATCTATACGCATGTGTAGATCTGTAAACACTGGCGGGCCGGATCTCTGTCTGAAATGTACTGCTTCCTCCGAGTGGACGGTGTTGTGAAGATCTGCTACAGCCTAAAGGAGAAGGAGGAAAGTCATGTTTACGCACTCGCAAATGGTACCAGAGGGCAGTGTTGCCAGGTTTTGGGAGAGAAGTAAGCAAACCAGTTCTAATGAAAACAAACAAAGCCCAAAAGAAGCGATTGATTGATTGATTGATTGATTGATTGATTGATTGATTGATTTATTGATTGAAGTATTTATTAACAGTTTGCAGACACTGACCTCATCGAACCCTGGACAGCCATAAATGGAGAAGACTGGATCATCACCTAGATCTGCATATATGGAGCCGGCCAGCAACTCTACATCTGACCTCAAACCCTTTAGATCTCCATATATGGAGCTGACCTGTGACATGTTGATCCCTCCCCACCCGTCCTTCCTCTTCGATGTCTCCCTTTTGACTGATACCTGTCCATTTAAACTCTAGACTGGCCTTTTGACTGTACTCTAGACTGGCCTGCCCCAAAGTTAGCTGCCCCAATTAGTACAGCCGCAGGCCGAGGCCCGGCAGCCGGCGAAAACTAGAGTTCTCAAGAGGCCTGAAAATGAAGGCCCACCCTTAGATGTCCATATATGGAGCTGACCTGTTCTGACATTCCATATGTTGATCTGACCTCATCAAACCCTGTACACTCAAGACATGATCCATATTATATGGCCAGACCTTTTCAAACCCTGTAGGCTACACTCAAGACACGTACTGCCCCCACTGCCACCCTTAGATCTCCATATGAGACCTGTTGAACTTCTGACATTACACATGTTGTACCTCATCAACCCTGTACACTCAAGACACGCTCCATATATGGCCAGTACCTAATTCATTCCATATGTTGATCTGATCCTCCCATGCCAAAGTGCCAGTGCTCGCCCAGCAGTCTGACGTCACCCAGGCGGATGCGTGCCCTAAAGGGCGAGGTCACTTCTCGCCGTCTGGGCGTCTTTCACTGGTTGTAGCCAGGGTTCATGTGGGGGTCCTCTGTGAGAACCACTGGTTTAAACGACATTAGGAAACAATGTAACGGACCCACAGGTAATACTTTATTGTTTAGTATATATTCAGTGTTGTGAGGCATTGGAACAGGAAGTGTGCCAACAACTGATCACAGCTGATCAGATGATTGGGACTTAATTGCAGCTCAGCTGTGGCACTGTGGTTAAAAACAAGGAAATGCTGCCTCAGTACAGAGAAGACTTGGAACAGACGGCACACAAATGGTGTGGCTGAAGTTGGTTGGTTATGTGGATGGCTAAGGAAAGGGAGGCCAAAGGAACGGTCAAATGCCAACTAACCATGGAACGAACTGATGTCACACACAGAATATAGCACCTAGCTGGAAAGGGGGACAAGGTATTTTATTGATTTGCTTGCACTGTTATTGGTATTTGGTATTATTGTTAAAATGTATGCAGAAGGCTGTTTATGTATTGTGTAATGTACGTTAGTGTTGCATGGAAAATGTATTTTGTGCCTGAGATTGGAACAGTTTATGGATTATATTGTAGTGATTTATGACCATTGATACATTGTATTTTGTTTCTGTCCCAGTTCTATGTTGATCTATGAATAAAGAAACTTCAAAATCATCAGTTCAGACTTCATCCTTAAAAGGCCAGCTGGGTCCGCTACAAACAAGCCCAAAATAAGCAACTACACTAGAAACGAGCCCCATAAAAACGGCAACCTGCAATATTTACAAAGCAACTTTACAAAGCTTATAATAAGCAGGCATGGCAACACTGCCAGATGGAGCCCACAGCCCAGACGGATGGTCGCTCTTGGATTGGTTAGTTGGTTGTCATGGCAACATTTTTATTTTATTTTTTTTACTGTATGTAGGTCTATAGTTTTTCTAATATATTATAATATTAATCTCAATATATATAGTTGCTAAAAACTAGTTTCATTAACCAGTTAACGTTGATGATAGCAGCTAGAGTAACATCCAGACTAAAAAAACACTAGAATGACCGTTCCTCTGGGATATGGGATCTAATACTGGCATAATAACGTTTTCCACTGGGGTTGGAAACAGTGCCCCCAAGTGGTCGACTACCTGCCCTACATCAGGTATAAAGATGTTTTAAATAAAATGCATAAACCGTGTGTGTGTGTGTGTGTGTGTGTGTGTGTGTGTGTGTGTGTGTGTGTGTGTGTGTGTGTGTGTGTGTGTGTGTGTGTGTGTGTGTGTGTGTGTGTGTGTGTGTGTGTGTGTGTGTGTGTGTGTGTGTGTGTGTGTGTGTGTGTGTGTGTGTGTGTGTGTGTGTGTGTGTGTGTGTGTGTGCGTGCGCTTGCGCGTGTGTGGAATGGAACCTTCTTAAAAAAAATAAAAAACATTGTAGATGTTGTTGGATTGACTCAAAGTGGAAAAAACATAATGAGAGTGACAATGACAAATTAAATAGGCTAATTGCCCTCCTGGTGCCTGAAACTGAGCCTGAAACAACTCACGTCAACCCTTTGTTAAGGGGTTAGAACTTTAATACTCTATGGTTAGAACAGGTATATAGGCCTACACTTGCATTGGCAATGTAAACCTATATGTTTTCATGTCAATAAAGCTCCTTTGAATCGAATTGATTGATCTCCTTATTATTATCAGACTGTTAGTAAAGTAAGTAGCCTTGCCGAGCCATGAGGCCCATAGGGCAGGAGCCTATCTCCTGTTTCTGTAGCGTGAGGCAGCTGATGTACAAGTACACCCCCTGGACATGACGCTAATCCAACCCTTGATGCTGAGTGTCAAGCAGGGCCGAAATTCCGGAAATTGTGGTAATTGTGGAAATTAGAAATTGTGGAAATTGGAAATTGCGGAAATTGCACCAGATTGAAGCATTTTCATGGCAAATTTACAATTTTTTCTGGACCCCGGGTAGGCTTGCGCCCCCCCGGACCTCAGAAAAATATGTTGCCTAGGGCCTCAAAAGGCCTAGAACCGGCACTGAGGGAGGCATTGGGCCCCATTTTTAGAGTCTTTGGTATGACCCGGCCGGGGATTGAACCCAACCTCCCAGTCTCAGGGCAGACACTCTAACCACAAGGCCACTGGGCTGGTTATCAGACTGTAGCTTTCTGATAATCAGGCTATAGGGACGTGCAGAGAGTGTTAAAAGGGCAGGAGCTGAAATCCCGTAAGAGGGCACTTTTGGGGGAAAAAATAGCGAAAATAGCTGATCTGCAAGCTCACAACGCGTCGCGCTGCGACGCGCTGAGAGCTTGTAGATCAGCTATTTTCGGGGCGCCACCCAGCACGTTTTGATGTCTATGTGTGTACGTCCCTGCCCAGTGTAAAGCCTGGACAGCAAGAGAAGAGTTTATGTGCAGCATCTGCCACTATTATCTACAATTCTACATTGTCTTCCATCCGTAAATATACAGTTGGGGAAATGGCACCATTTATTTTTTAGATGATCTATAATCTTTTTTTGTGTGTGTGACAGTCAGATTTACTTTGATTAAAGCCTATTAAATGAGTACATTATGAGGAGATCAATATAATGATATTCATGATCGAAATATATTTCGTATAGGAGGATGCCTTCCGTGTAACATTCCCTGTGAATATAATGAGTGCATCCAATTGCGAAATACATCTTTAAGAAGAGCCCCGCATGGCTCAAGGCTGTAAACAGGCTGCCTGGATTCAAAACAAAACTCGTATTGTTTTTGTGCTGAAAGGGAACGAACTTGCTGTAACCCTATTATTATTTAAAGCTTAAACGGCCTTTACAATAACTGTCCCGTGGACAACTTTCATTGTAACTGGTGTACATGTTCTTTAAAAGGCTTAGGTTAGAGTTACAATGCATAATAGTCCATGAAAAGGAGATTAGAACTGAATTACTTCTTTGGCGAAGTGTGCTCGGGGTCACGATGCAACATGCGCACACACACCTCTCCAAAGGCGCACGCGTCTCCAAAAGGCGCACTCTGCACTTTGTAAAGACCCAGACATTGTTTGGGGGGGTTCCACAAGAGGTGTACATATGGCATCCGGGTTGCAATTAAATGTTTTTTAAGATGTGTTTTTTTTTTCCTTTCTTAAGAAGTTTCCTTTTTTTCCCTTCTTCGTCTTTCTTCGCGGCCCTTTACAACCCAGAACAAGAGGAGGGGGGACACATTGAATGGCCTCCGCTGCTAGTTTGGGATGGTAACAATCTGGTCAGCGAGTTGTTGGACTTTGATTGCCCCTTCAAAACGTCCTTCAAACAAAAGCCGAGGACGAAAATAAAGCTCCACCTGGTACCTCTGTTTGCTAAAATAATAATAAATAGATTTCGTTTAATAAATAAGCACAAGAGACTGTAAAGTGAAGTGGTATAGAGGGAGTATTAATCAGGGGACTCGGGCAGGTATCACCTGCTCTCGAGCTTGCTCAGTTTATTGTTAAATATTGTTAAATCACTTTCGCACCAAAGTCTGCTCCGATATCTGCTATTTCCACAGCAACTGGCAGCCTATGTTTGCCTATACTTTGCATAACAAGCAGGACACTACAGTGCACTGATAAAAATCAAGGAGAGAGACTGACCAGATTCAAACCCACACCTGTTCGTGATATCCGAATATGGATTTGGCATCAATGATTATTTGTAAAGTGGTAATATTCCGTTTACTTTAGACTCTTCGTGCCTTTTATAACAGCAAGGCACCGTCTCCTATCGCACGTGTGTATTTGTCCATTTTATTGAAAGCATATGGTTATCAGAGGGGCTCCCAAAATACATATTTAGACAGAAAGTTAAGGAGTACGTGCTTGTGATCCTTTGTTGGCAATGCTGGTAAATGTTGTTTGAGCAGTGCCACACTCCCGTCCTCCCGTGTATAAACGGTTGAGCACGTGTGTAGAGTCTTTATGTATGGGCTATTATTCTTATACCGTTTAAAATGTTAAACTAACATCACCTATACTTTAAAATAAAATGCGTCACCAACCATTGGGCGGTATTTGGATGCAATTTGGGGAGGTCATAGCGCACACAGTTGTGTTCACAGTTTTGCATAAATGTAGCTGATATTGATGTGACACAGAGCAGGATCCTTTGTGCTCTCAGTTTAGACAAAAGGTTTCACTCTTTCAAATACTTTTCGTGCGGTGGACCTATGCGTAATGTGTCTTCATCAAACTGCCAACATATCGCGCTTTAACGCAATAATATACGAACTGCATGTTCTTTTCAATACATTTGTAAAATGTTTAGTTTGTTTAGGCTTTATGGACAAAGAGAAATGAATAGCTAATGAAACTGCCTACAATGTAAGCAACAGGCTCCAAATGTCAAATAAATGTTCATAAATGTTCAATATGGGATTACCAAAATCTCAAATTATATGCGCACAAACACTGCAACAGAGGAGTTCAATTTAAATTTAGAATGTGTGTTGATTGTTGAACATTGATCTTATACAAATCCAGTTATTTCCTCTGCAGTCCTGCTTATAGAGTGGAACATATCTTATAGGCCTTCGTTTATTAGCATGCACACTACTCAGTAAAAGTCAGTATTTGGAGTGCGTAAATTGCATGTATCAGAAGGGCTTTTGGACTTCCAAAGTGTTTTAACCCCATTATTTCAATCTATCATGTTATTCCGTAAAGAACAAGGGCAAGTAGGCCTAGCTTGTGATGCGGGCGTTATGGGTTAGTGCCGTGGTATTTCCTTTGCTTACAAAATAACAAAAAGACATGTCTCATTAAAGACGATTTTCCAACATCATCTTGAGTTAAATAGCCTACCATTTGACTGAGTGTTTTGTCAGCGATGCCCTGTTCAAAGTATAGGCTATAATGATCGAGGCATAAGAACTGATTGTTCATAATTTAAGTAGCGGGGAGATGGTCAATTAAATTATAGGCCTATATACCATTAAAGGCTTACAACAACAATTAAATGAAGATATCAATATCTATCCATGAAAACATATGATGTAGTAGGCCTATACACAAATCACAATATAGTCTTTCATTTGTTCGTTTATTGCCAATTAGTTACCGTGCCATATTGTTCGGGTGTAAAACTGTGCCTTGATGCTGTTTGATTAATATTGAACTATAATAATAATGTAAGCGTTTCTGATCTATATACATTGTGATCCGCGTAGCGCACATTTTGTCATCACAATTGGTGTATTGAAGCACCACATAGATAGAGTGCATATCAATAGAAGTGAATAGCAGCCACTATACAAAGACAACACCGCAGATAATAAACACAGAGAGCAAAGTCACCACGCAGGACATGAAGCGCTGCCCGGGCGCTGATTGGCCACTTGACAGGCGCACTCCACAGAACGAGATAAGATAAAGGCCACATAAAATGACGGAGATGAGCATCAGGCCCTCACTGTCAGCTGCTCTCACACTGACAGACAGACAGACAGACAAACCACACAAACTCTCCGTTTAAAGACCCAGCTACACTACAGTGACCACCAGGCTACAGTAAGTATATCAACTATATCATTTGTGTGTTGTTTTTGATGGCATATAGGCTTTTGATAATATTAGTAGGCTAGTATACTTATAGTAGGCTATAGCCTATAAAAACCAAAATGTTGTGGATATTATTAGTATCTAATGAACATGTCTTTAATGAAACAGCTGATCTGGTAATAAATAGCCCTAAACTAAACCATGCAGTTTGTCTCGTGCTATAGAACCTGCAGGATGCTACCGGAACTGCAGGGCGCACCTGTCGAGCTGCGCCTACCCAAAGATGCAGAGCCTCTCTCATCGCCTTCATCAGACGACCCCTGCACTGCCACGGGACGTCTCTGTCGAAAACAACCGACTCACAGTGAAGGAAACGTCGCCTCGGCACCAAGAACGCAAAGCCAAACAACCAAATACAAAGTGTCTGCAGGAGGACAGAGGGCCGGGGGGATGAGCAGGCGCAGGACGAAGGCGAACGACAGAGAACGCCACCGGATGCACAACCTCAACTCCGCCCTGGACGGCCTGAGAAGCATCCTCCCGGTTCTGCCCGAAGAAGCGAAGCTGACCAAGATCGAAACTCTGCGCTTTGCGCACAACTACATTTGGGCACTGACCGAGTCTTTACGCATGGCCGACGACCAACGTGCCGGGCACGTCTCAGACTATTTCCCACCAGCGGGTACTAGGCCTACGTATGGCAGCCCAGGCGGTTTGTTTTCTGACGAACTAGTGGGCGCAGCGTCACCGTATTACGGTACCTCGAACGACCCTTCCCTTGCGTCACACCTGGTAACGAAATTCATTAAAAGGCACTTGTGAGATATGCCTTGAAAATGTTTTATTTGCGAATGGTTAAATGTCATTTGTTTGTTTGTGAAATTAAGTGTTAAATAGCTTTATGTTCTGGTAGTATAGAGCCGACATGTGTGTGTGTGTGTGTTTGTTCATGCAGCAGCTCTTTAGTAAGCAGAACATGCTTTTTCAGTTCGGGATACCAATTGCATCCAATCAGGAGGGAGACAGCAGGTAATGGCACAATGAAATGAGATTAAATAAATTAAATTGATCAAATTGATTTTAAATTAAATAAATTAAATTGATTGATTGATTAGTTTACTGAACAATCACCGCAATGATTATCAGAAGAGAGCTTTAACTTTTTAATACGTTTATATTTTAATCAAAAGAATAATCCTTCCTTGCTTACTCCACAACCCTTATTTTGTATGCATCTTTCACATATTGCATGTATTTGTGGGACAATCTCACAATGGCCAGAGTTGGCGATAAGGCCGTGAAGGACAACCAACTATAGGAAAAGTGCAGGGCAGGTCAGGTTGTGGCCTCCTGGTGGCGCTATAATAAGCCAATGTGAAAAGGGTGCCATTTCTTCTTGCCTTTGGATGGCAATTGGATGATTTGAGGCATTTTGTTCCAAAAATGTGTTTTGCAAAATTCCACCCGTTGGTGGCGCTATAACAGGCCAATGTGAAAAGGGTGGGATATATTCCTCAGCCTAGTAGGAAAGTCTGTGAAAGATTTCACGTAAATTTGCACGCTGCGTTCATGATTTGAGGCTTTTTGTTCAAAACGGGACATTCCTGCAAATTTTGAAAGCCAATATGAAATATCGGACAGATCTGTCTTGAGCACATGACTATGGAGATACTGTGTAACGATTTGCGGGATTTTTGGACAAAATATGGAGGAGTAATATAAAAAAATGTGTTTTACAAAAGTCTGTCTCCTAGTGGCGCTATAACAGGCAGTTCTGGAAAATGTGGGGCCAAGAGGTTCATGTTGGCATCTAGGGAGTGTGTGTGCAAAGTTTGGCATCGACCGGGTTAACGGTGCCGGAGTTTTGCTGTTAACAGACGGACGGACGGACACACACACGGACGGAGTGCAAAACATACTCTCTCCCCATGCCTTCGGCCTGGTGGAGACAATAAAACATACTCTCTCCCCATGCCTTCGGCCTGGTGGAGACAATAAAACATACTCTCTCCCCATGCCTTCGGCCTGGTGGAGACAATAAAACATACTCTCTCCCCATGCCTTCAGCCTGGTGGAGACAACTAAACATACTCTCTCCCCATGCCTTCGGCCTGGTGGAGACAGTAAAACATACTCTCTCCCCATGCCTTCAGCCTGGTGGAGACAATAAAACATACTCTCTCCCCATGCCTTCAGCCTGGTGGAGACAATAAAACATACTCTCTCCCCATGCCTTCGGCCTGGTGGAGACAATAAAACATACTCTCTCCCCATGCCTTCGGCCTGGTGGAGACAATAAAACATACTCTCTCCCCATGCCTTCGGCCTGGTGGAGACAGTAAAACATACTCTCTCCCCATGCCTTCGGCCTGGTGGAGACAATAAAACATACTCTCTCCCCATGCCTTCGGCCTGGTGGAGACAATAAAACATACTCTCTCCCCATGCCTTCAGCCTGGTGGAGACAACTAAACATACTCTCTCCCCATGCCTTCGGCCTGGTGGAGACAGTAAAACATACTCTCTCCCCATGCCTTCAGCCTGGTGGAGACAATAAAACATACTCTCTCCCCATGCCTTCGGCCTGGTGGAGACAGTAAAACATACTCTCTCCCCATGCCTTCGGCCTGGTGGAGACAGTAAAACATACTCTCTCCCCAAGCCTTCGGCCTGTTGGAGACAATCATTTGTGAAGACGATCGAGGGTTTAAGATAAAAATATTTATTCAGCAAAAATTTGGTTTGGTGTCTATGAGCTGTTTTTGAGGCATAAGGAAACACCTTATGTTGTTTAGAATATGAGAAGAATAATTAACTGTCATTTATGGCTTTCATATCATGCAGTTTTTACCCTTTTTCTTTCATGTCTATTACAAAGAACATAATAAACACAATATAAAGCAACGTATGAGGCTGTATCTCTGCGTCAAGCTTCTGATGCTGTCAGGTGGAGCCCTCGTTATGACCTTAACTTTATTTAGTTTAATTTATTATTATTTTAGTCGAAATAAGTCCTCTGAAAGAATATATTTTCAAAGATTTGTTTCCGCAATTTCACGATTTTTTAAAAATAGCAGACCTTCAAAGCTCGTAGCGCACCACTCGGTGGCACGCTATGAGCTTGTAGATCTGCTATTTTTCAATAGCTAAAGTATAACATAATGCTTGGTTAAAATAGCGAATCTATAAACATATAAAGCTGAAATATGGACATATAAGGTTTCTGCCCGACAGCAATTAGAGATTTGTTGGGGGGGGGAAACAAAAAGGTTTTTGGGGAGTACAAATGAGTGCATGTATTAATTATTACAACATCATATTTATTCATGGTCATCACGCGTCTCCTTTTGTACTAAATGTGCAAATAAGCCAAAGACGGACTACTTTAATCTCACGGGTAAAAGTGGCCGCGCTTCGAAGCTATAATACAAGTTCATAGTTCCGCTGAAGTATACGGTATTAAGTCCTCTGTTCCTGTATCCATTTGGAACTCTGAGCGTGTTCTTTTGGTTACATGTTGTACACTATCAGAGTCAGGGACGTGCAGAGTGTTAGAAGTAGGGATGGCGCTCGATAACCGATACCCAAATAAATCTGATAAGAAACTTATACACTGACACGGAGCAAGACGGGAACGCCCAAAAACGTCACATCCGTTTTTTACCCCGGGCAGAATTTTCTATGGCTGCCAATGCAACTTTTTCCAATCCTTAATCACATTACGGACAAACATCTATGCCGATAATATCTAACTTGCGGCGGTAACGTGCCTTGTCCACGGGCAACAGATCTTTCAACGTATGGCATTGTAAATACGTTTGATAATCGCTACTCTGCGCAATATTGTTTTGGAAATGCCGCAAATTGCATTGCAGTGAACGAGAGCAAATCACAACTTCCCCTGGGGGTGGTGACTCCGCCCTGAATACGCGTTGTCGTGTCAGTGTATTGAGTACCCGTTATCAATATGCATAGCGGTATAGTGGCCCGGTCATGTTTTAAATAATCGAGACGAAGAGGTGATCAAGAAATAAATGCCAACCAGGCAGCGCTGTCCGGGTAAAACACAATTAGGAATATGCTTTTAAAGTGGCGGTACATACTAGTACATTAACCAGTTAACAGTTTCTTTAATATTATTTTATCGGTAAAAAGGTCAATTGCCTTCTGTCCGTTAGAAAAGTACTATAGGCCTATAGTTGAAGGCCCTAGTAAAAGATACTGGTTCTGTTCAGAATTTATTGTCTCCCGTATTTCCACAAAATAATAGAAAATGCTCCATAGTGGGCTCCATAAGAACCCGGCTCGATAAGCCTGATCGATAAGGTGATCGATATCAATAAAAATGTACGAGCTCCATCCCTAGTTAGAAGGGTCAGGGGCTGAAATCCCATTAGAGGGGAACTTTTGGACAAAAATAGCTGATCTACAAGCTGCGACGCATTGAGAGCTTGTAGATCAGCTATTTTCAGGGAGCAACCCAGCACTCTTTAGCTAGTGGAGATGCGGTGTGTACAACATATGGATTTCTAAATTAAATTTGTTCAACGCAAAATTCTGTGTTCAAGTTGCAGGAGACTTCGGGGGGAAAAAAAGCAATTATCCTGAATGCTGCCTTCCGGCATGGCATGGAAAGGAAAGGAGTTGCATTCGCATTTCTTTCACCATGTAGTAAATGCTGCATTCGTGGTCTGGAGAGGGCAGTTGTTTTACAGACGGGTAAAAAGGGCAGGGTCTGAATGAAGCCCCCTTTGATGTCTATGTGTGCACGTCCCTGATCAGAGTTAAACGACCACTGAGGAGTTGACCGAGCATAAGGATGAGCAAACGTAAGGAAAGTCTTGGATTATGAGGCGTATCCTATAATAGCGAAGGTGCAGCAGTCCAAAAAGCCGTTCCGAGCAGCAGAGAGGGGGGGGTCTCTACTTGGGGTAGACGGTGACCACGTCGTATCCCTCGGGAGGCGTCATCCGCTCGCGTGCGTGCTTCTCACAGTATATCTGCTCCTCCACAAAGAAGTGGCCCTTTTGTTTCAGGTTGACCTCGCAGTCTGTGCAGGAGTAGCATTCGGGGTGACGGAACTTGTCTCGCAACTTGACGATCATCCCCCTGTTGGACAGATACACCATAGCACGGTTCATTCACGGTTTTATATACTGTATATTTCAAAGTTCACGGACTGACCTCATGCTTCCTTCTATGCATGGGGAGTTTCCCCCGGCCGGACGTAGCGCGTGGAAGGTAACACGTTATTCCGACCAGTTCCTTTCCCCTGGTCAGCATTGACAATGCATTTGACTTTGTGGAGGAATACACATAAGACATAGGGTATACTTTTGCCACACTGTATTGCTGAACTCACTTCAGAACAATGGGAACAATGTTTTCCGTTTAATTGAGGCTATAGGATATAGGCTACAGTATATAACTTCTGTTCACTGTTCAATCACTCTGTAGTCTAACTCTACACTGTAGAGTGTAGACTACACTGTAGACTCTAAGGTCACATTCACACCAGAGAGCTTTGCTGCGATTAAAACGAATCCTGCTGCGCATTGTCAGAAAGTGCACTTCGTTTGGCAGGTGTGAAGGCTCATTCGAATCCTAATGCGTATCAAAGAACCGCATTTTACTCCCGAGCAAAAACGGGGGTTTCGCTTCGCTTCCAAACGCACTTGATTACGATTCGGTGCAGGTGTGAATGCAATCCGCAGTAATTAAAGGAAATGAAGCAAACAATGTGGCGGGTGAGGAGCTGAACACAGTTGGAGACTGAGAATGCATATTTTACGCAGCGCAAAGATGTCCCGTTACCGTGGCTACTAGACGTGGTCGAATGAGGAGACTGAAGTCCTGATCGAAATGAGGACGAGTACATTAATCAATTGCTTAAGAAAACACATAAAAACACTGCAGTGTATTATAGCCTACAGAATATTCTGTATGTCTGTCTGTGCGTGCCGTAAACATGGAGTGCTGTCACTGTGTGGGGACTAGTAGGGAGCAGGGACTTTCATCTCGATAAACTTGTAAACATTTTGCGCTGCTGTCTGTTATATCAGTGCACTCAGCAAAACCTGTGCCTCCATGCCCAAAAGTGCGTGGCTGCGTGCGTATAGTGTGAGAGCGAGAGAGCTGGGGGGGGGGTCCAGTCCTAGACGGCACGACACATGCACGTTATGAGTATAATTTTATCACCATAGATTTCACTGTGTAGGCTAGTTTATGAATGGAACACATTGATAAAGGTCCCCCCTGCTGCGTTTCCAATTGCTGCGGATGACAGCAGTGTGAAGGCAAACCACAGCAAATTAAATATGCAAGAATCCCAAAATCTCCGCCCAGTCTACCGAAGTATTAGGTGGGAATGTGACCTAAGTCTAAAGTGTCATCATGCAGCTTTGTGCCAACTTAACGCAATAACGTCTTCTTCATATTGCAGCCTTTTAAACTTGATTCACCAACGTTTTAACTTAGCAAACTTTAACATTAATGTTCTCTAACACTTCATTTTAATTACAATCAAAACCTAGTGTCAGATTAATAACATTCCAATTTTCTATTCATTTTTTTAAATGAATGTTTAATTTATGTTAACCATTTATGTAATTGGAAGTCATTGTATTAGTTAAATCATATATAAGGATAAAAGGAGAATATAGCTCACATACTGTATATGATATTTCCCAACACTAGAACTTTGTTCGCTCCACCAAAGGCAAAAGAGGCATATTTTTCATAATAACTGCAGTCAATAGAAAGTAAAATTTAAATTAAAGATGCATGCAATCCAGAACGTAAAACCATAAAACCTTATTTTAAGGTTTATTAATTATCCTATAGCGACCGTTAGTCAGTAGGCCTGAACTTAAAGGTCTTTGCGTTAACTTTTTCAGATTTTTTCCCCAAAAACCGCACCCAGTCTTTAAGGACCTTAAGACATAATGAATAAATATAAATGTTGACAGAGGAATTCATCATAACTAAATAAAAGTTAAGAACAAAATATTACAGACATAAAAGGTTTAAAATGAATAATAATAATAATGTGTTCCAAGTTCCAGATGATAAAGACAGAGGCTGTGGTTTCTCTGTTCTGTCCTCCAGAGAGGCCTTCTGTAAGCATAACAGACAAGCCTTTGTGCCACAACGTTGTTTCAAAGTCACGCTTTAGCCTCCTCAAAACACCCTAAAGACATCCCTTAAGTCTTAACACCTCCTAAACAAAGACTTAACAACCCCTCAATTACATACTTATGGCAGGCATGCAGTCAGCCTGCCAACATCAGCCAATTACAGTGACAGAAACCCTATCCTGTGCCGTTCCCTGAAATAATAAAATCAACCACAGGGTGGAGACAAAGCCCAAAAGTAAACCACAATCTTTTTTTTAACCTTAGGCCTGACATCGAAATAAAAAAAATGTCTTCTAAATGCTCACAGTTATAATTATCAGTGGCGCTCAATATTTCATGTCATGGACCCCCAAAATTATATGTAATTGGCCACCGACCCCCCATCTGAAAATATGTTGTTCCAGGGACCCCCCCAGAAGCAAAGATTTGAGTTAAAAAAGAATATGTATTCAATGATTTGCGCCACATTTTCACGATTTTTCTAAAATAGCAGATCTACATGCTCATAGCACGGCACTCTGTGATCTGAGATCTGCGGGTCTCTGCAGATCTGGGGTTCCCGCCCAGAATGGTTATCTGTGTTCTGTGTTACATCACAATGTTGTGTCACCATGTGGCAACCTTCCTTTCCTGCTGTAGAGAGACTGTGCAACATTGACACCCCAGTCAGTCATCACTTCTGAACCTTTTAAAGGAAGAGTGAAATCTACAGCAAGGGGTTTTCAAACTTGACCACAGACCCCAAATTGACTCTCATTAGGCCATAGAGCCATTTCAAATTAGTGTCTATATGTATATATTTTCAAGTGACCAATGACTCTTCCACGCACTCTAGCAGTGTTGTTTTTGTCGACTAAAACTAAGACGAAAAATGTTCGTCGACTACCTTTTTTCACTGACGAAACCTAAATGTAAACTAAATGAAAACTAAGCCATGATGACAAAAACTAAGACTAAATGTATTGACAATTCCGTCAACAGCTAAAAACTACAATAAAATACTAGGAAGGGACTAGTGGACAAGAGATCCAGTACAAGTCATTTTACACTTGGTTGCATGCGTGAATTGCATGAAAATAGCTGATCTACAAGCTCACAACGCGTCACGCTGCGACGTGTTGTGAGCTTGTACAGTAGCTATGTTCAGCAAGTGTAAAAACAGTCATTACGATGGCATCAAGGCCCACCAAAATACATTTTAGTCGACTAAATCAACTGTAGATTTAGTCAACTAAAACTAGACTATAACATTCCAGGTGACTAAAATGTGAAATTATTGTGTCATTATTAAAACTAAATGAAAACTATTCAAGAAACTAAACTCTACATTTGCTGCCAAAAACAACACTGCGCTCTAGATGTACAGATAACCAGTAAAACAAATGATATATACACATAACAGAGATAGGGCTACTTACACAATCCCTGATCCACATTTGTCACATATGGGTAATTTATCTGCATTTCCCACTAATCCTCCAACTTTTGATGTGGGTGCCCTGACGCTCCTGAAGCCCGACGGCTTCTCATTGTCACCTACAGAGATCACAGTGGAGACATACAAGCAGAGGTTCACAGGGTCACCTACAGACATGACAGTGGAGAAACACAAGCACAGACGCTCACATCACAGTGGAGACATACAAGCACAGACGCTCACATCACAGTGGAGACATACAAGCAGAGGTCACTGGTCGACAAAAACACCTTGAAGACCTTAACAGGAGCCCTTGTACAAGGTTTCTTTGACTATGCATCCACCTCCTGGTACCACAGCACCTCAAAGGCCCTTAAAACAAGGCTCCAGACCTCCCAAAACAAACTGGTCAGGCTCCTACTTGGCCTCACCCCCCGAACCCACCTCACCCCTGCCCACTTTGACAGGCTGGGATGGCTTAGGGTCGACGACAGAGTACAGCATCTTGCAATGGGTCTGGTCCACAAGATTAGATACACCACCAAGATACCCATGTACCTGTCTAAATACTTCCTTAATGTAAACGAAGTCCACACCCACAACACCAGAGGGAGTGCAACAAACCATGTACAACCCAGATTCGGCACTAACAAGGGACTAAATTCTTTTCGCTCCTATGCGACCAAAATGTGGAACGCCCTACCAACAGTCATTAAGACATGTGAATCCCTTGGCTCCTTCAAAACTGCTCTCAAAGGGCACCTACGGATGGCTGCAATTCGAAACTGGCCTCTGTAAAAGCTGAATTTTTATCTGGAGTGTACTATGTTTTTGTATGGACGTGGTGTTGGGTGCCTGCACATATGCACACATTGCATCAACGCATGGTGTTGTGTGCAGGCGCCCTACACTCTGTCTTTGTACTATGGATTGTACTATGTTTTTGTATGGACGTGGTGTTGGGTGCCTGCACATATGCACACATGGCATCAACGCATGGTGTTGTGTGCAGGCGCCCTACACTCTGTCTTTCGTTTTCTTTTCTTTTATCCCCCTGTTCCCCTCACTGTATATATATTTTTTTTCCCTTTTCGCTTCCTATATGATGAATTCCTGTTCTGTTCTTTAACTACATAGAAGCGTCTATTTGTTTGTCTCTAAATGTTTTGATGAATTGAACAATGTGGACCCTGTTGTAAACAAGTGTAAGGCTTAATTGGGTCGTCCACTCACAGTTAACAGTCTTTGTATTGAGTTTGTGCTTGAAATGTACTGTAATTCTGCAAACTGTTAATAAAGATTTCAATCAATCAATCAATCACAGGGTCACCTACAGACATGACAGTGGAGACACACAAGCACAGACGCTCACTCACATCACAGCGGAGACATACAAGCAGAGGTCACAGGGTCGCCTACAGACATGACAGTGGAGACACACAAGCACAGACACTCACTCACATCACAGCGGAGACATACAAGCACAGACGCTCGCATCACAGTGGAGACATACAATTACAGACACTCACTCACATCACAGTGGAGACATACAATTACAGACACTCACTCACATCACAGTGGAGACATACAAGCACAGACGCTCACATCACAGTGGAGACATACAATTACAGACACTCACTCACATCACAGTGGAGACATACAATTACAGACACTCACTCACATCACAGTGGAGACATACAATTACAGACACTCACTCACATCACAGTGGAGACATACAAGCACAGACGCTCACATTTTTAGATCAATATGTTCTTGCCTACAACCTCTGATGTTCTAATCTATAGGCTCACACTTTCTCATTGTAACCCATTCAGAACGGGAACACCCTTTTGGTGTTTTATGCATTATGTTATACTTTAGCTATGGAAAAATAGCAGATCTACAAGCACAGAGTGCCGTGCTACGAGCTTGTAGTTCTGCTATTTTTGAAAAATCTTGAAAATGTGGCGCAAATCTTTGAATATATATTATTTCAGAGCGAACGTTTTTAACTCAAATATTTGCTTCTTGGGGGGGTCCTGTTCTGTTACCGATTACGCAAAGAGAAACATCAAAAACAGAGGGCGGTAAATATAATGTTATATCTTAACCACTGGAACCCTAGCGACCCTATTCTGGGCAATGTTCGTCATAACAGGCGAACATTAGGCGAAAATATGCCTTTAAAAAAGGTGGAGAGAGAGAGAGAGTAGAGGGATGGCATTCAGCAAATGGTTCCGGTCAGCCAGGAATGGAAACGGGGCTAAAGCATTTGCACCCTGGCATGAGGTATGCGCCCTAACCACTCGGCTCTCAGGTTGCTATTTTAAACAGAGATTTGGTGCAGACTATGGGCTGTATTTTGCGTGTCTTAAGTACCAGGTCTTATTCCCTAACTTGAGTAAACTAAAGACCTGGAGGCGTGATCAATGCCATTTGGCTATTCTGAGTGGCCAAAGAGCATTGACCACGCCTCCAGGTCTTTAGTTTACTCAAGTTAGGGAATAAGACCTGGTACTTAAGACACGCAAAATACAGCCCTATAGAGGCAAAGACGTAAGGGGCCCATGATAGACCCTGGGGGACCCCAGACAACAGGGTTTAATTGATTAAACTGAATGGTAGCACTAGCTGTGTATTCAGGCTCATTATGGGGGGAATCATTATGTGATGATAATATCTGATGGATTCCTTCCTACCCGTCTCCAGAATCTCCTGAAGTACTTTGAAGGAGGCCGACTGTCGAGGAGGCTCGTCAGACTCCTGGTTCTCCTGCAGCATTTTGTACACCTCAGAGTCTTCTGTGACTGGCGGCCGTTTGCCGGGCTTTGATGGGTCTGGTCTGGAGAGCAAGAGATGGGATAAGCAGTTAATTTAAGTCTCAAAACACTTTCAGCATTCAACTTGACTTAATGATATTGCTGTGTGTTTTAGTTTGACTATGAAGCTCATAGTACACAACTATAGCAGACAACCCTTGGCACCTGGACCTCTTGCACAGTGCGTAACGTGGCGTGCGTATGCCGTGCGTATGGTGTGGGTACCGTGCCGTGCGTATGCCGTGCATACCATGGCGTGCGTATGGCTACCGACAGCACTGCTTGGCGCAAACAGTAACCAGTCTAATCTATTCATTAAAATGAACATACTAGGTAAATGGAGTTGACGTGTTTACTGAAAATATAGTTAAGTCTAAGAGAGAATGCTCCACGTATTCACTGGTTGAGAAACAGATTGTGGGCCCAAATGGACTCACACATTGCTGGGTTCAGTAGCAGCAGCAGCAGCAGAAGCAGCATCGGCGATGGATTTCACATCGTCCACCGCCGAGTTGAAGTTCTGGATGTTCTCCGAGGAGTAGAGACCCGCGGGGTTGTTGTACTGATTGGTCACCACCGTGGACCCAGACCCAAAGGCAGCGAATGGCAGAGCGCTCCTGTTGTGAGCCGAGCCAATGGGTTTCATCTCCTGTCGATTACACGTTACATTGTGTTTAACAGAGCTATTTTTTCCTTTTTTTTCTTTAAAGCAAAGACAAGAGACTTGCAAAACATGCAAACACACTCGTGTCAAAAGAAGTTAATGCAAGTTATGCAACGGTACAGACAGAAGCTTTCAGACAAAGCCTTTTTGTTTTCACAGCCAATGAACTTGGGACTCAATGTTTAGTACAGTGGTTTTCAATCAGTGGTCCGGGGACCACCAGTGGTCCTTGAGGGGGTTCCATGTGGTCCCCAGCTAAATGATTAGAGAGTTGCTAAACAAATGTGTAAAATGAAACCAAATTTGGTTTAGATTAATTGGGTTTCATTTTACACTCTCAAGAGTTACATTATTGTATTGGAATGTGCATTACTTAAAGTTAATGTACAAGAAGTCTACAAAATTAGAGAATGTAGAAGTATTGTTATTTTGGTCAACGTTTGCCAAAATCATGGAATTGTAGACAAAACCTTATCCAACGACAACAAAAGGTTTTTAGTCCTGGCTAAATGTCATCAAATGGTGGTTCCGTGGCTCAAATGGGTCTGAGAGGCTAAATGTCATCAAATGGTGGTCCGTGGTTCAGATGGGTCTGAGAGGCTAAATGTCATCAAATGGTGGTTCCGTGGCTCAAATGGGTCTGAGAGGCTAAATGTCATCAAATGGTGGTCCGTGGCTCAAATGGGTCTGAGAGGCTAAATGTCATCAAATGGTGGTTCTGTGGCTCAAATGGGTCTGAGAGGCTAAATGTCATCAAATGGTGGTCCGTGGCTCAAATGGGTCTGAGAGGCTAAATGTCATCAAATGGTGGTTCCGTGGCTCAAATGGGTCTGAGAGGCTAAATGTCATCAGATGGTGGTCCGTGGCTCAAATGGGTCTGAGAGGCTAAATGTCATCAAATGGTGGTCCGTACGTGGCTCAAATGGGTCTGAGAGGCTAAATGTCATCAAATGGTGGTCCGTGGCTCAAATGCCGAATACATAATGGCCCTTAAATGTGAAATAGGTTGAAAACCACTGGTTTGGAGGATAAATTAAATGGTCTAGTGAAACTACACAACTTCTGCTATGTTATGGCTGCACGAAGCAGTGCAGCTTGTGGTCTTTAGAAAAGGTGATCATTGTGTCATTTATTTAGATGGCCTCATTTTAAATACATACAACTAAACTACAATGTATGAGTATTATGCTGAGGTTTTTGTCAACTACTTCGAGAAGAAGGTTGATGATATCAGCAGCTCCTTTCCTCCCCTCCCACATAAAGTGGCATCTGACTCAACCAACACTAACCCCAACATACCATGCATGTCCTCCTTCTCTCCTCTTTCCCCAGACGAGGTTCTACAACTAGTGACATCCTCTAGACCTACCACCTGTCCTCTTGACCCTGTCCCGTCTCCAATCTTCCAGACCATCGCACCTGATCTGCTCCCCTTCATCACCTCCATCATCAACACCTCAGTAACCTCAGGCTGTGTCCCATCTGCCCTCAAGTCAGCCAGAGTAACACCACTCCTCAAGAAACCAACTCTTGACCCCTCAGATGTCAAGAACTACAGACCGGTATCACTCCTTTCATTTATTTCTAAAACCATTGAACGTGTTGTCTCCAACCAGCTCTCTCTCCATCTCTCACAGCACAACCTGCTGGATCCCAACCAGTCCGGATTTAAGAAGGCCCACTCCACAGAAACTGCCCTGCTGGCAGTCACAGAAGCACTACATGCTGCCCAAGCTGCTTCCCACTCTGCAGTACTGATCCTCCTAGACCTATCGGCAGCATTTGACACAGTGAACCACCAGCTGCTCCTAGACACCCTAGCGGATCTAGGCATCGGTGGAACGGCACTAAAGTGGTTCTCTTCCTACCTCACCGACCGGACCTACCAGGTTTCCTGGAAAGGTCTGTTATCATCCCCCCGAACCCTCCAAACTGGGGTCCCACAGGGATCGGTTCTTGGTCCCCTCCTTTTCTCACTGTACACTAAATCCCTTGGCACTATCATCTCTGCTCACAATATATCCTATCACTGCTACGCCGATGACACACAACTGTTTCTATCCTTCCCCCCCTCTGCCACTCAGGTGGAAGAGCGCATCACCGCATGCCTGGCTGACATCTCACAGTGGATGTCCTCCAACCACCTCAAACTGAACCCAGACAAGACTGAGCTTCTCTTCTTCCCAGCTAAGTCCTGCCCTATGCGGGAGCTAACTATCTCCATAGACAACGCCCTGGTAACGTCTGTCCCAACAGCCAGGAATCTTGGTGTTGTCCTGGACAGTCAGCTCTCGTTCAAAACTCACATCACAGCTGTCACTCGATCCTGTAGGTTCACACTCTATAACATACGACGAATTAGACCGTTCCTCACCCAGGAATCAGCCCAGCTCCTAATCCAGACAACAGTCTTGTCAAAACTTGACTATTGTAACTCCCTCCTTACTGGCCTACCAGCATGTGCACTTAAGCCTCTCCAGCTGATCCAAAATGCTGCAGCTCGCTTGGTCTTCAACCAGCCAAAATTCTCACATGTCTCCCCCCTGCTCCGTTCCCTCCACTGGCTCCCGGTCGCTGCCCGCACAGAATACAAAACCCTGATGCTGGCATTCAAAGCAACCAAAGGTATGGCTCCCCCATATCTTGCAAGTATGATCGAACCCTACAAACCCTCCCGCTCACTCAGATCAGCCAACGCAGGGAAGCTGGAAGTACCCTCACTAAAAACGCCGGGACAACGCTCCACACGTCCCAAACTCTTCTCCCTTCTGGCTCCAAAACTGTGGAATGCACTTCCCATTGCAGTCAGAACTGCAGCATCACTCCCAATCTTCCGCCGTAGTCTGAAAACCCACCTTTTCAGACTCCATCATGGCCCATAGCACTTACCCCACCCCCTTAGATAGCAATTCTAGTAGTCATAGCACGTCATAGTACATATGTGTAGCATAGTAGTATAGATGTATAGCTTATATGTATAGTTTCATGATAGATATTCCACTGTTACTTTCTTAGCTACGCATGTTTCATGATAAATGTCTTTATGTGATGTATTCCCATGCTTTTGTTCTTGCTTAATGTAAGTCGCTCTGGATTAAGAGCGTCTGCTAAATGCCTAAATTGTAAATTGTAAATTGTAAATTATGGATTCAGCCTTGGACTTAAAGCTAGTAATATGGACCTCAAATTATACACAAGGCATGTGCCTGGCATCTGATCAAAGTAGTGAACACATAAATACCTCCAAACCTAGCTCATGCTTCAGTGGGAAGAACGCGGAAATGCCTCCAAATATAGCTCATGCTTCAAGCATCCAACATTTATCGGTTGGAATAACACCACTCTGCTCACGAGTAGCTACTGACTGGAGCTACTGTGGATAAGACAATGTTTTCTTTACTAAAAGTAGGTATTAAGTACAGCACTGACATGGACAGTGAAAGGACATCCAGGTGACAATTAAGGAAACAGACAAGCGCTTGAAACAGTGAGTATGTGTGAGCAAAAACAAATGCACTACTATAGTGAGCTGTGTGAGAAAGCCGTGACACACCACACGTTTCCTACATGTATTCACACTTTGGCCTCTATTTTCCGCTCAGCAGGCACTAGGCAGGAACTGAGTCTTGCGTCAGAGCTTGGCTGATAAAGTGCCGTCTCCTAGGAACCGGCCTGTTGGGAAGTAAACAATGACTTCATCGTCGGGTACAGTCGTAGTATAAAACCCACCAAGCCTTTGTTGGCTTTGTGGGAACGTGCAGGCTTCCAGAAACTGCGTGGCTACCTGCATGGGCACATGACTTCCATGTTGACTCTCTATAAATGACAGAGCTCAAGTCATTTTTTAATGCCTCACGACATCTTTCATGTGGAGTCAGAAGACACACCTGTGGCTCTGTTGCAAGATTCATCTTGTAAGGATTGGACTTCCCTTCCTCGGATGAAAGCGGCGACCACAGTTTAGTCTCCGATCTGAAAGAAGAGAAGAGAGCACACAGAATGCTTCAAGATGTGTAAATGGATACGCTAGGATCATCTTGGAAAAGCATTTGACTTGTGCTATAAATCACGTTCGATACTTTCAGAGTTAATGGGGAGGCATAAATTAGTCCTGATTTACCGTTTTTTTTCCAGAGATTTAACTTCAATGTGGTTGAAATTATTCGCTCACTGTGCAACTATTTAGGAGCAACTGTGCTCTCAAGTGATGATATCATCAAATGCAAACGTTAACTTGTCTTGTATTAGACCCTATTTTTTACATGCATAGTTCTTTGTAAGTGTCTATTTTGGCGAAGGGATGAGGCCCTTTTTTTTAATGCAACATAGTTCTTAAGTGTCTATTTTGGTGAAGAGATTCTTCCTCTAATTTCACCCCGAGTAGGCTGTACTTTTTCCTCCTAATTTCACGGAGAAAAAAAAAGTCCCAATCCAAACAAACAAAAAAATGTCTGCTTCACTTACATTTATTCAAACATGCTTGAGATCACAATATGGAATAGCATTACAGTGTGCCATATACACATCGGTAATTGGAACGTGAAGTAAAACCAAGGATAGTCTCGCCTTCCCAAAACATGAACGAACAAAACCACATCACTCACTCCCTCCCTCAACAGCTGTACCGTAGCGCTGCTGCTGTCTCCTATGTGACTCACTCCTCTCTTCAGACCACCTGAGGGCGTGCAGATCATCAGGACAGGAGCACGCCAACATCCTTACCTGTCTATAGAGAGGACCATTTCCTCCAAGCAGCCCTTGATCTTGTTCTGTGCTTGCAGGTGTGTCATGAAGCCGGTGGACTCTCCATCGATGGCCAAGATGGCGTCTCCGATGCACATGTCGGCCTGTGCCGCTTTGCTGCCTGGGGAGACCTAGAGAGGATGCAGTAACATAATGCATGTAATAATAAATAGGCATCGGATTCGGCATCAGTTAAATGCAAGCCAACGGAAATTAAATGTCTGTGTCCATGCGACAGATTTTGTCATTAGTCTGTTTTCTCTTTTAGAGGGGCACTAGGGGTGCAGTAGTTTAGACAGTTTTTTGTTTAGACTAGTCATTGGTTAGACCAGTTATTAGTCCTACAACTACAACCTATCTCAAACCCTCACCCTAAACCTAACCTCCCACGGGGCAGCACACCTAAACCTAACCTTAACCCATGTATAACCAATGACTAGTCTAAACTAAGTATGCACCCCGGGCGCTAGGCCCTCCTATGTCTGTGTGTACCACTGATGATTTGATTGGCTGAGCACGGAATGTGAGGTATGATGATCACTTCACACGAGTGTGATATTTTTCACACATAGTCATTATGACCTTTTAAGGTCATAGTGCTACCAGTAGGTGGTTGAGTTTATTTGTACAGGGTAATTTATGGATAACATGGATGGGCATGCCAATTTTTTTGCTTCATTTATTAAAAGGGACCAAGTACGTCCCAAAGGGACGTTGGTCCCTTATCCTTCCGCCAAAAATAGCAGTTCTGGCTGAACCGGCAACATGGCAGAGGGCCATGCCAAATGGTGATGATGCGAAGCTCACGACCATTGGCCATAGCACTGAATTGGAAATGCAAACTTCAACCACGCATACAGTAGCTCATGAACCATTTGGCGTCTCCTCAAAGTAACGTGTTCTTATTCTTTTGACGATCACGCGCCATTTTGAATTATATGAAACAGTTCAAATCTATCACCCCCCGGGATCTTTGGACCTATACGGACAAATAAAATTGGAAGTAATTTATTTTTAAGAGAAATAATGAAGGTGTTTATGAGCCAATGAAAATCGCTGTTTTGTGAAAACATAATACATACATGCAGCATCATATGCTTATGAAACTTTAGTTTACAGTATGGTACAGGGTCATGCCAAATAGCACTGAAACCAGTCTTACTCCAATTGGCCAAAGGCAGGCACTATAGCTTTTTATTCTTTTATGAAACCTTTGAACAGGCATAACTCATGCCTCATTTGGCCAAATTTCATGGCACTTGTTTCCACATGTTCCTTCACTCATGGGGAACACATCTGTCACTTTGACAAGTAAGATCCGCCCTCAGATATTCCACCATTTTGAGCAGTACGAAAAACTCTTGTACAATTATCTGAAATCCCAGTTGAAGAGAAGTTTGTAAGTGAAAACATGAACAGAGAACACACTGTGTGTCTCCAAAACCAGGAGACAAAAATACAAAAAACAAAACAAAAAACAAACACTGAATGATTTTGCCGTTTACAATAAAACCACAGATGATTGTGTCTCGCCAATGGACCACAAGTTTATGGGTTCAAATCCAGGCACCGCCAACTCAGCGTATGAGTCTTCAAGAACCCATATAGTGTACAAGAAACAAAGTACAGGGTAAAAGGTGCATCTATATAGTTCTGCAGCGCAACGCAGAATTGTGAGTTGCAAGTAACTTGTCCATAAAGTGCATCATTGCGTATTATAGGATATGATGTCACGTTGCACTACTAAACTTTTATACTCTAGTCTACAGTCTACATGGTCACAGGTTTGGTTGTCAAGTAACCATTTGTTTAGGTTGTACTTAAGGGATGGAAATGACGGAGAATCTCTTACTGTCAGAGGTTTAGGTCATTCTGTGTCGGTGGCTGAGCCACCAGGCACCCCGGGGGCATGCAGAAGTGGCAACAATTAAAAGGTGTATTTGAGTCAGTGGTATGTATGGGCTGAGACCTGTCTGTCTCAAGACAGAGACAATCTATGATAAAAGCTTGGAGCTAGTATGAGGCTCCAGAATGGTGCTGTGGAATCCCTAATCACTTTTCCATGGGTGGAGTAGAGCGACCGACCGACCGAGAGACCATGCACTGAAACAACATTTACAACTAGGTCTGTAGGAAGCAGACAGACAGACATGGAGGAATGACAAAGTACATACTGTCTATCTTCAACCATTATCTGCTGCTTTACAGTTTTATAGTACAGTTGTCTGCACTGTAACCATTATCTGCTGCTTACAGTGCAGAACTGTACTATAAAACTGTAAAACGTGTAAAGCTAGCTGTACAATGTTGCAATGTTGCAATGGAGGACACAACTTTACAGAATGATAGCCTACTCTTCTCTGTAAACCCCAAAACAGATACATTAACAAAACATAACACACAAATGAAGCTGTAGCAATCACACACACACACACACACACACACGACAGGGACATGCAGTAATGTGCCTCAATTTCACCTATATCTGTATTTGCTTTGGCCAAGCAGAACATAAAGATAAAGATGTACACATGCACCTTAATAATGGGACAATGGATAAAGATGTACACACTTTAATGGACTATTCAAGCAATAAATCTGGGGGTGTGCCTTTGAATAGGATAGATCAATGTCTATTTGGAGAACTATAATGAAGAATGTTATCAAAAATGTTATCAGCCATATCACACACACACGTACACATACACACGCGCGCGCGCACACACACACACTCACACACACACACACACACACACACACACATCCCTCTGGCTTTGGTCAATTTACATGAGGTCAGCACGTAGCTTACTGCAACACATTTTTCCACTTAGTGAAAGTTTGTGAAGTGTGAACGTTTGTAAAGTGCAGCAGTGAAAGTTTATGAAGTGAGAAAAGGAAACGGCGGATCATGTAAGCAAAGTAACGCACAGCGCTATAAAACAACAGATGATTTGTTTATTTATTAATTTTTTTACAAAGAAACTACTTAACATTCAACACTTACCCGCGAGATAGTTAGCGGTTGCTCGAAGTCCTTTCCGCCGACCAGTCGGAACCCCCAAGGTCCAGGACCCTTCATTACTACACGGACAGGCATGGTGGTGTAACGGTACTAAAACAAGACGTTGTAGAAGAACAGATCTTTCTCAGTGGAGTGGAGTCAGATCCGATATTACTTCCTACAACAGACAGAGATGTGTGACAACATGAGCTGGTTCGGATCTGCACTCACTGTGAATAAGGGGAGGGGAGGGAGGCGGGGCGGTTCCAACTTTTAGTGGTTAAAAGTTGGACGAATAGTTTTTCAGAACCCGCTGATAAGAAGAGCTGCTCGATCCGGAGCCGCCACTGTTTGTTTTAGGGATTCAGCACAGGGCCCTAGCCGCTGCCATGCCCATTACGTCATAGCGTATTATATGCAGAAGCTTACCATTTATGGTAGAGCCAAATCCTCCCAGGATGTTGGATTGTGGAATGTGCCGCTCCCAAAAAAAGAGCTTGAATTCCTGCCTGCCTGCCCCAGTGCAGTCAGTCAGTCAGTGCTGCCACAGCAGTCAGCATGGAGGAGGAGGAACCGACGGGGCACGAGAAATATAGCAGATCTACAAGACCACAACGCGTCGCGCACTGGAGGCGTTGTGAGCTTGTACTGTAGCGGTGGTGGTGGTGAGAAAAAGTACTCAAATGTTTTAGTTATGTACTCCGTTACAAGTAAAAGTCCCGTATTAAAAATGTACTCAAGTAAAAAGTACAAAAGTATAGCGGCTTCAAAATGTACTTAAAAGTACTAAAAGTAAAAAGTACTCATATTCGACATATGTCCCATTTCACAAACATCTTTTGAAAATATAGCCAAAAACCCAAAATGTAGGCTATATAGGGGCTGGAGTGGTTAATGGATGTTTTCTAATCAAAATTACAATCTCCAAAGTAGTAACTAAAGTTTTCAAATAAATGTAGTGGAGTAAAGTGCAAATTTCTCAAAATTGTACTTAAGTACAGTAGCCTACTTAAGTTAATGTATTTAGTTATTTTCCAACACTGCATGGCTTGTAGATAATATTTCCATGCTGGATTTTGTTTTATGATGGCTATACTTAAATTAAATAAATACCTTTGTGTTAATGCCTGCCTCAGTGCTTACACATTGAACCATGAATATGAATTGAATACTCAGGACCGCAATGCAGGGAACAAGCTATAGTGGTGCTTTCTTGGGGTGCAACCCTTTTTTAGCATTTGCTGTCAGTAATAGGCTTAAATACTATAACCTTCCTGTGCTTTTGTCAAAATCATTTTGAACTCAGACAAGTCCTTTGTTCACACTGTACACACACAGGCCCGGCCTACATGTCTACAGAGGACATTGCAGAGGTCACTCTAGGTGACACTTCCTTAAAGTCAAAACCACCACATTCACTTTTCACTGAACTTTTTACACCAGACTATAAACAAGGCTTGAAAAATGTGAACTCAGACACGTTCCCTCTCGTTGTCTTCACCATTGCATTCATTCACATCATAGGCCCTAGAGGGGCTGCTGTGCTCCAAAAAACTGGTTTACAAGATAAATGCCAAAGGCATCTTTTTTTTTACCTGTGAGTCTGGCCTATCTATATATGTATGCGGTCGTACCGTTACATGTGGAATTCAGGGCGGATATTTGTGGAAACAAATGCAATAGTCCTCTCCAGTAACTTCACCAAAGTGATACATGTTGTGTGCCTTGATATGAAAAGGGTTGAAAACCACTGGTTTAGATAGATAGATAGATAGATAGATAGATAGATAGGATACAATTTAGGCATTTAGCAGACGCTCTTGATCCAGAGCGACTTACATTTATACTAACATGCCAATTGAAACATGCACTAGTAACTATTGATTTCAAATGACTGACATCTCCACCCGCTGTTTAATGTGCAGAGATTAATATAGGGTGCCTTTTGCATCCCAAAACGCAGTTTATAGTTAACCCATTCTGACCTGAGATCAGATTCATACGAGGTTTCCACGGGACACACACTGGTCTGATTAACCCATTCTGACCCGAGATCAGATTCTAAAAATGTCAGTCGTTCTTCGAATTTTTCAAAAATAGCAGACCTACAAGCTCGTATCGCGCCACTCGGTGGCGCGATATGAGCTTGTAGATCTGCTATTTTTCAATAGCTAAAGCATAACATGATGCCAACACCAAAATGGGTGCCCGGTCAGAATGGGTTAATAAGGGACGCAATAAAACAACGACCTCTGCATCCACGGAATGCACTGGCTATACTGTACTGTTTTTTATTCTAGTTTATTTTGCTAGCTTTAGTTTATAATAATCATTTATTCTTCTGTTTTCTACATGAATAGTACCACATTATAACCATATAAAATGAAATAGGAGTTAAATGCTGCAATTTGTAAAAAATATGACTCCTAACGTGGTTGAAGTGTCCCTGGGACTCATCTAAAAGACCATCCCTGCATCCCGGGACTCATTACATTGAAAACCTATTTACATCACCACACACACACACACACACACACACACACAGTGCACACACTGTACAGAGACAAGACAGTTAACTTCAAATTGTTTATATGGTTTATTAAATATTGCATAATACCGAAATCACAGCAGAGTAGGCCTATAGCATCATCTTCATTTTAATATTGTCAATGTAACAGCACTGCAAATTGAAGCAAAAACACAAAACCAGAACCTGTTGCAGGTTGTGCATCTCGGCAAAACTAAACAACACATTCTCATGATTAATAATCATTTATTCCAAGCGTTGTGTCTCACTGTAGATACTTGTTAAAGTAAAACTGTAACAAGTTCTTTAGTAAATGGTTCTCCCAATCACATATAGACTAGGACTATTTATGGGAAAACAATCATAATATTAAATATGTCATCATGGATACATTTCAGTGATAAACAAAACAAACACAAAAAAATAAAGGTAAATTAAAATGAGGCACAATTTTGCATCTGACATAAGGCATTACGGGCTCCATTTTCGTCACCGCTAAACCCCTTATCCCTAAACTTTTATTTGTATTTTTTTTTTTACTATTTTGCAAAACATTTTTGAATAGTTAAAATGGCCAGTCTACAAGCTCACAACATGTCAAAGTAGACTAGGCTAGTTGAACTATTCAAAAATGTTTTTCAAAATAGGAAAAAAATAAGGCAAAGAAGTTTAGGGATAAGGGGTTTAGTGGTGACCAAAATGGAGCCCTACATTTCTCACAGGCGGCAGTGTAATGGGGTATATGATAGCATCACATGTAATGGTGACTATATTATAACATCACATAATGGTGTATAATTATAGCATCACATGTCATGGTGTATATTATATTATAACATCACATCACACTCCCTGTGCTCAGTAACTCATGTGCTTTGCCAACATCCTTCAGGTCAATATAACTTGGTGCAACCGATAGAGAGCTCATTTTGACTTTTCCATCACTTGCAATCTGTTCTTTTTATTTTACATATTTACAATCCTTTATTGTGCCATGCTTGCTCAATGGTTTGCATGTCCATTCAAAGATCAACGTTAGATATAATATTTTACATATTATGTATAGTATACACTCCCCCCAAGAACATTCAGAAATCCATACATTCACACATCCCCGGTGATGTTTTTTTAGGCCGCACGTCGTCCTATATCAACTTTCTACAGTGATTTCGTAAGCCTGATTTATATGAAATTGTGCGCCGGTGTCTCGCATTGAAAATAAGCAGATCTGCAAGCTCACAACACGCTCACAACCAAGTATAAATCAGGCCTTACTGGGTTTTGGATGTATAACAAAATTAGTGAGTCTATCATGGAGTCTATCCGAGATGGAGTACACCACTCTGCAAACTGCATGTGGACTACCTTTGTTCTAGAAAATAAAAAAAGAGTGAAAAGGCATAAGTACAAGCATTACTGATGATAGCCAGTCCGCTGTCGGAAGCCATGTTTACAAAAGTGGGAAATCTTTTTTGTTTATGTCTACCTACGGGAGTATTGATTTCATTAACAGAGATGAAAAAGCATCAAAGCTCTGCTGTGTAACAACAACATAGATCTCATATATCAGGAGCTGACCTGTACTGACATTCCATATGTTGATCCTTCCCCATCTATCCTTCCTCTTCGATGTCTCCCTTTTGACTGATACCCGATGTCCATTTAAACTCTAGACGGGCCTTTTGACTGATACCTGTCCATTTAAACTCTACGGGCCTGCCTCAAAGTTATTAGTGCAGCCGCAGCCTACGAAAACTAGGGTTCTCAACAGGCCCGAAATTAAGATCTTACCCCCCCATGCCAAAGCGCCAGCGCTCTCCCAGCAGTCTGCCGTCACCCAGGCGGATGCGAGGTCGCTTCTCGCCCTCAGGCGTCTTACTGGTAAATAATTTATATATATTTATTTTTTTAAGCTACACATTTTTTACAGTAAACGTTTAACATAATCAGGACATTTCAGACAGAGACAGGTAAGCTGTCAGTGACCAAAAAAGTCGAATCATTTGACTTTCACACACAGTATGTGACCCTGTTCTGCTTGGGATTGATTGCATTCTGATTGAGTACAACACAGGGGACGATAGCAACCATGAGGAATTTGATGAGAACAAAGGGGACTACAGGTATCACCTTCCGATCTGCATTTTGTAGAGGATTCCCACCATATGGTGCCTGTTATGGGATCTGATGGGGCTTGAGATGGGGGAGCTCTGTTCTGTTCTGTTCTGTTCAGATGGGGGAGCTCTGTTCTGTTCTGTTCAGATGGGGGAGCTCTGTTCTGTTCTGTTCTGTTCTGTTCAGATGGGGGAGCTCTGTTCTGTTCTGTTCTGTTCAGATGGGGGAGCTCTGTTCTGTTCTGTTCTGTTCTGTTCTGTTCTGTTCTGTTCTGTTCAGTTCAGATGGGGGAGCTCTGTTCTGAGAGGAAGACTGCTCTGACGCTTGAGAGTTCAAAACAATCCTCCCTGAGGGACTTGTTGCAGCCCAAGGACCAACTATTGAACTCGTGACTTATTTGTGTCGCACGAATACTGAGGCAGCGGTTGATGCGGTTTCATGCTCTGAATGGATCTGTTGATACAGTATCTAGCCTTTTATACTGATGTCGACTTATAATACCTTATGAGTTCATTCCAATATAACTGTATGACCTAAAGTTGTACACAATACATATGAAAATATTTAGCCATATCAGTTAGGCCTCTGACACGGTTTCTGTACACATTTACATGGCTGGAACATACAATGTTGAGAGGAAGCGCATGGTTAAAATGTCAATGTGCCCTTAAAAAATCAGTATGATTATACACTGAACAGCCTGGTCGGCTTTCACTTAAAAGACACCAATGTTTTTGTTTCATGATTGATTAATCTACAATTATCTCGCGAGGGGGAATCTCCCAAAAATGTCCAAACAGGAAGTTAAGTGCTACCACGCCTGTTCCTGTGGTTATGCTGGAGCCAGGCTAGCCTATAGGCGGCCGTGTGCCATCAGCTACCTTACAGACATCAACCGTAACCACACACAGCTTAGATTACCTCCAGTTTTAAGGACGAGGTATGACATTTTCTAAAAATGTCTGTTTGAAAATGACAGTTTTCTGAAAAAGCTACGTTTCTATATGTCAGTCGTTCTTTGATTTTTCAAAAATAGCAGACCTACAAGCTCATAGCGCGCCACTCGGTGGCGCGCTATGAGCTTGTACATCTGCTATTTTTCAATAGCTAAAGCATAACATAATGCTAACACCAAAAGGGGTTCCCACCCAAAATGGGTTAAGGAACATGTGACATATGTTCGCTTAAACATGACATAAAATATGACATGACATGTTTTTTTTTGTCCTTCTTTCAATTAGGCTATACAAAAGATTGGTTTGTCTGCCTTCAGAGGTATTTACTTTGTTTTACGGCAAGTAATGCTTCATTAATTTATATCTGCTGTCCGATGGTGTTGCAATGCCGAAAATGGCCGATATATACAAGCTCACACTGAGCTTATTGGTCGGCTGTTCTCAGTGCACAACACAGTCTTACGACAAAGTATAAATCAAAGGCTTTAATACAGTGAGCGTGTCTCAATGTTTGTTTTGTGATACCGACAGAGGTAAAAAACACAAAGCTAAATGTGATCTCCGTCATATACACTAGAATTATTGCAAAGGTTTTTTTTAAATAGAAAACAAAAGCAATACTGAACTGGGAGCCGCCCGAAGCTTTTGGACTGCATCGAGTAATGTATGCCCTTATAAGGAATGAGACAATGAATACTGACAATAGAGTTCTTCAAAAACCGATAAATACTTTTCAAGGTACGATAAGGCAACCCCTCCCCCCCCCAAAAAAAAACAAACCCCAAAATAAAAACAAGGAGCTCAAAATATGTTTTCTACTTCAGAGACTTATATATGTCTTAAGTCTTATAATGTACATTACAGTACATTTACTTCTGGGAGGACATTGGGGTGACGCTTGGTGCCACTTTCTGAAATTTATATGTTACATGTACACTTGTACAGTATATGTCCATCAAAACATTACAACTTATTGGGTAGGCTATCCTTTGGGAGAACAACGTAACTATCCATCCTCTAAGTATGGCCTATCGTACTGTCATCAAATGTAGTTTTCTGTCTGCATCTGTAGCTGATAGTGAAACAATAACACCCCTGGTCCTTGAAGGTAGCTGATGACAAAGAGCTTCCATCCCAACGTGACATCATTCAACACACTGGCTCTTTTCAGACTGGCAGCCCAAATCCCATGTTTCTGTTTCTGGCCCATCTAGACAGGATGGAATCTGATTGTTTTTTCTGAACAGCAAAAAAAAAACACATGGAAATTTATTTTTTTGCAATTCAGATTTGAACCAGGTTGGTTTGAAATGTCATTCAAATCAAGTAAAGATAATGTCCCAGTCTGGACACTCAAGACACTCAAGTTCCTTTTTCATAGCGTGTCACGAATGACGATATATCTGCTATTTATGTTTGGCGTGTGACACCGTTGTATGACAGTATAAGTTAAGCAAACTCACCAAGACTATATATGTCATTACGTACAGATAGGCTATACGCAAAGTGTGGACAGCCACAGTCCTAAAGATCATACTTGAGAAACCGGAATGGGATTTGCCTGAAGTCTGAACAAAGCCTTATTCCGAGTACCCCAAAATCCAGCTCCGGTCAGAAGATCCACTCTTTCATCCATGTTTTGCTTATAGCTGCTGCTCCCGGCCACACCGGTGTATGTGCTACGTAAACACTTGTGTACACAAAGTAAATTACACTGACAAAAAATTAGGCTATATAATACTAGTATGTACAATGTACAATGTACTTTATACTAGTATGTACTAGTATGTACAAATGGTTGGTTGTATATACTATAATACTAGTATGTATACAATGGTTGTGTTGTAGTAATACTAGTAATACTAGTATGTACAATGGTTGGTGAGTGATTTTGACTTAGAAATGACACTTGTGGTCAAGGTATACTGTATACACCATACTGAGGTTTGGGCAGTGAGTCAACAGCTGTTCTCCGTCTTCGCCTCATGCACTCTGAACATTCCTCACACCAAACCGATCACCTACCCCAGACAACATGGAGTCACCTGTAGGCTAAATGACTACACTATAACCAACAGCCATGCGCAATAGTAATGACTCCCCCCCCCCAACGCTCCAACATCCACTCCCGAGTGTTAGAAGAAGAACCATGATTACAAATCTTTATACAGTTCTTATTTACAAGTTCACCTCCTTCACGTAGTTTCCTGGGAACGTCCCAAACTGTTTTGTCCTCTTCGAGGTACCTGGAGAGACAAAGAGGAAATGGTAATGTTTAAGATTGTTGTCCTTACAGAAAAACAAAACACACAATCAACAAACACATCCCGCTCTTACACATTTGGTGTTGTGGTGAAAATGCTCGCCAGTGAGGTCACACATTAGCCTGGCTAAACGGCTGATTGGGTCTGGCTTTAGCCAGGCTAGTCACACAAGATTCAAGATTCAATAATTTATTTGCCATGTCAACAAGTTGATAGGAATTTGTCTTGGTTCATACTCGACATATACAGACAACCATAGATACACAAACAAGAAGGACAATACAATACAGAACCCAGCAGCATAGGAAATTACATTCAGTTTTTTAAAGTGCTATATGCATATTTGCATATATGCATATACTATGAGTTCAGATGTCTAATGGCTACTGGGTAAGTGCTATCTCTGAAGCGAGATGTTGAGCTCTTGATACTTCTATATCGCCTGCCTGATGGGAGGAGATTGAAGAGGTGATGTGCAGGATGGGAGTTGTCTGCAATGATTTTATTTGCCCATACATGCCCCGGCTGACCGGGCTGGAATCTCTCTGAACATTTCCCCGTGACCCCTCTAAACTAATGGTTCATTCCCCCTGTGACCTCACTACACTAATGGTTCGCTCGGCTCCGCCTCGTCAACTCGTAAAAAATCTGAAAGTTCCGAAAATACCACCAGGAAGTTGCAACTCGAATGGCCTGAGAAAGTAATAAATACCAGGGTAAATACTTGGTCCATGATTCACACGGTGGACAACCGTTAAACAATGTGTCCATGAGACACATATATCCATAAAAGTTCCATTCCTTCCGTTGTGTGTAAATGATTATTAATAGTGAGCCTAGCAGGTAACAAAAACAAACACCACAGTTTATGCCTGTGCTTCCACTATTCTCACATTACAAGTACCTTAAGAAGTACATTATTGGATACAGTTGTGTAGCAACAGTCCATAGATTTCATAGATACTTGTTTGACAGCACTGTTGGATTCATGTGTATTTCCCCAGACCTTTAACCACTTAAACCGTCAGCTTGTAGATCTGCTATTTTTGGCTAAAGTTCTCCCCAGAATAGGGATGCTAGGGTTCAAGTGGTTAAAGCTGCTATAGGCAATAATACTGTCAATATGTCTTTCTTTTTTGGTATTCAGACGCTCCCCCTCTGTGACACATCTAGGGGCCGCAATCTGCATTCAAAGATTTTCCTAGAAGCTTTGTCATTGGTCGATTTGTCTGTCTACTTCCTGATTGGTTAGTCATTTCGACCGGGTTTTTTTCCCCAATCAATGACAAAGCTTCTAGGAATATCTTTGAATGCAGGTTGTGGCCCCTAGATGTGTCACAGAGACTACATATTTTTTGCGAGCGTTTTACTCATTGCTGGCCGTACTCTGAATACCAAAAAAGAAAGAAAAAAAAAGGTCATTGAAATTGACATATTATTGCTTATATATCCTATAATCACACCAAGATGTGACTGTTGAAGACCCCTAACAGCATTAACCTGTTCCTGATGACCATCAGAATGCAAGCAGGTGGTAAATATGTCATGTGACAATAGAGGGTATGCACTATGCGCCTGACATCATCATCAAACCAGGAAGTTACGCAGGAATGCCTACTGAGTGGCAAAAACTACTTTCTGGCCTTGACAGCCCAGCTGACATCCACACAGAAAAGTCCTACCTGATTGCATTAAACAACGTTAAACAACGTTAAACTCACTTTGCATGTTGCTTTGCCACTCGATGCCACTCGTCTTTACGAGTTGACGAGGACCAACAGACTGCACTATAGGTCTCTTTCCCACTCTTAAAATAACACTGCTCCTTTTTTAAAACCTTATCTCCACATATTTGTCCTCACTAGTGCCTACAGGTGGCTACGGATGGCCATGGTTCAAGAACGTTTCCGCGGATGACAATCTGTAGGGACTTCAAGCTAATGGACGCGCTACTGTAGTCCTTTCTCGTCATGGAATATTAGCTTTTAAAGCATCAATAAAAATGTACATACGTTTGAAATCCCCACCGAACACATAGCAGATATGGTAATGTCCATGAGCATTAGTAAGGATTATGGAGATTAGGTTGGAGGGAAAAAAAGGCATTTTCCTCTGAAATAAAGCAAAATGACAAAAAGGAGAGTGGATACGGCGCTCTCCTTTTACGAAACCATTTGAACTATATTTAATGGTCCCGGTGTCACCACTAAACATGCCTACGGGTACATACCAACAAACCAGCCGTCATCACACTTCTCCATGACGCTGACGAGATCTCCCTCCTGCAGTTCTAGCTCGTCTTCGTTCTGTGGCACGTAACTGTACAGGGCCTGAAAACTGGAGCAGACAATAACGCAGAGACATCTTGTTTATTTTTGGACCACAATGCTTATAGTACCACATGTTATTCTCCATAGAGAAATTACTTCCGTGAACCAGGCAGAACCAGGGGATGACGTTTATAGGAACTTAAACCTTTTAACATGGCGTGGCTCTACAAGATGATAGATCTCTATGAGAGGCTGTGTTTCACAACCTGCTGGACTGATTGGACTGAAGTGCCAAATAACTTTTTGTACTTTTTGAAATACCTTTATTTTATATTTCAATTATGTTTTGTATAATTCATTTGTATAATTTATTTTTGTGTGGACCCCAAGAAGACTAGCGACCACTTTGTGGAAGCTAATGGGGATCCGAATAAAGAATAATAAAGAATAAATACGGTACTTTAAGTCACATTTGATAATGGAAGTCAATGCAGGCTCTTTGTTGATTTTTAACGATAAAGGACCACTTACTGTATACCACCATCAACTGGAGATATGTATGTATGCATATTGATATCATTACATATTAGAATGTGTGTCCTAATGCAGGGGTTTTCAACTGATTGAGAACCAGGGACCACCACCCTGACTTAGAATCAACCTGGGGACCACTGTTGTGTTGGGTTGGGTGGGGATATGGGCTATAAGATTAATGCTTTTGTAACACTTGCAATGCATCCCATGTGTAATTGTGTATACATTCCACAGTTTCTCAACCAATTGTCCACTGACTAAGTATCATTTCCTAATAATAATGACTCAGCCAGACAATCCGCTGCACTTCCCGCTCTTGAGATTCTTACTCCCTTTTTCTTTTGAATTTCTTGACCTCCAAACTTGTCAGTAAAATGACTACTAATGGACTAATGGTCATCATAGGTCACCGGGTCATTCAGTTCACTGTTTCTCAACTAGTGGAATGACATTTTTAACCAATCCTACATTACTAAACGCATGGTCAAGGACCACATGCAATACTTCCAGTGACCACCAGTGGTCCACGGACCACCTGTTGAAAACCCCTGTCCTACTGAACTGAGCCTTTGGGTGGAGGACCTTGCATACAAATGAATGGACAGGTGTGTGACTGACTGGAAGCAGGGTTGATTTTGACAGCAAATTCTTTGATTTGAGTTTTAACTCATATATAGTCTCTTGAATAGTTTTCATTTAGTTTTAGTCACCTTTTATAGTCACCTGGAGTGTTTTAGTGTTAGTCGACTAAATATAAGATTTTAGTCTATTAAATCGACAGTTGATTTAGTCGAATAAAATGTATTTTGTTCGTCGTAATGGCTGATTTTACACATGCTGAAAATAGCCGATCTACAAGCTATATTCTCAAGCGTGTAAAGTTTAAAATGACTTGTCTTTTACGTATACTGGATCTCCACTAGTCCCTTCCTATAACATTTTAGTCTAGTTTTTTATTTTGTCGATGAAATTGTCAGTATATTTAGTCTTAGTTTTAGTCATCGTAGCTTTAGTTTTCATAAAGCTACAGCTCTTTTCATAAAGCACAGCTCAAGACCCACTTCTACAACATAATTGATTTTATTTTTTGTTATTCATGTCCTCACTGTATTGCATGACTGCTTGTTTTTTTAATGTCATTGCCTTCACGCTTTTCTTTTTTTTCTCCATTTCTCTGTAAAGCACTTTGAGCTGCATTTCATGTCATGAAAGGTGCTATACAAATAAAGTTTTATTATTATTATTATTATTATTATTATATAGTTTCCGTCAGTGAAAAAAGAAAAAGGTAGTCGACAAACACATTTTTCGTCATAGTTCTATAAGTGGACAGAATTAACCCATTCTGGGCGGGTACCCCTTTTGGTGTTTTAAACATTGTTATAATTTAGCTATTGAAAAACAGCAGATCTACAAGCTCATAGCGCGCCACCGAGTGGCGCGCTACGAGCTTGTAGATCTGCTATTTTTGAAGAATCGTGAAAAGTGACATGAAAGTGTTTGAGAACGACTGACAGAAACATGAGGGTTTTTCAAGAAAACAGTCAGGATTTAGAAGACATTATTTTGTAGAATTGTTCCCAGGTCAAAATGGGTCAATTTGCAGGTTTTCACTCACATTCCTTGGCTGAGGCGGCTGCCGGGCTCCGGGCTGCCGCTGTGGGACAGGGGTTGCTGGGAAATGATGAGAGATTGTTTACTGGGGTGGGGGGGCAGTCTGTGGACAGAGTCATGGCGGTGGGAGGAGCCAGAGGACGAGGACGGTGACAGGGTGCTGCAGTACCTCACCGAGGTCTCTGCTATGTTCATGATCTCGTTACACACCGCCTCCTAGTGGTGGCAGGCCGTCAGGACCAGAGAGGCCGCCCCCCACACACAGGAAGACACACAAGCAGCCAGTAGTCGAAGAGATGGAGTTGTGGAGGAGGAGGAGGAGTTAGGGGGTGTGGGAGGAGTTAGGGGTGGGAGGAGTTAGGGGTGGGAGGAGTTAGGGGTGGGAGGAGTTAGGGGTGGGAGGAGTTATGGGTGGGGGGGGAAGTAGGTCCAGTAAGCAGCAAAGGCAGAAAAGGGAAGTGATCCGTTAAAAGGGCCAGGAAAACCAGGAAAAACCAGGAAAAACCAGGAAAAACCAGAAGAGATGGTGTTGGAGGCCACAGCGGGGAGGAAGAGGAGGAGTAAGCATGGAAAAGCAAGACACCAGAGTGAGTGGCACGTAAATGCAGGAAAACAATGAAATATTAGTTAACGTTGTCGTATGTACAGTATGAAGAGCATGCGTTTATCGAGGCAAAGATATAGAATTAGCATACACGCAGACAGAAGTATAAGTACATGTAATGTGTTTTACATGGAAAGGCTCTGTGAGTACGTTATTAGATGTGATATTAGCGTAGGGAGACAGAAGTATAAGTACATGTAATGTGTTTTACATGGAAAGGCTCTGTGAGTACGTTAGAGATGTGATGGATTCTTTAGCGATGGAAGGTTAAAAGAGTTAACGAACGAGATCATGAAGGTCCATATATATATCTTCTAATCGATGTCCTACTGTATATAATACAACACAGGCCTATACAACAAACACAGTCCTACTGTATATACACATAAACACATATATAATATAAACACGTTGGCCCATTGTGGTGCTACACAATCTAAATAGCACCTTACCGCAAATGAGTTAGCGTTGTTGTTGTCGTGGATGTCGAACAACATGACGGGACTTCTGGAGGTCCGTCCTTGGTAGTCAGCGTCACTGATCTTCACCAGCTGGAACAGAGACAGAGAGAGAGAGAGAGACAGAGAGAGAGAGAGAGAGAGAGAGAGAGAGAGAGAGAGAGAGAGAGAGAGAGAGAGAGAGAGAGAGTCCAAGGTTTAACAACCAAATAAGCCAAATAAGGTTTAGGATTATTGGTCATTTCTTTTTGCCAGAGCCGAGTGGGGCGTTCAAGTTGCATTTCCCTGTGGTGGTGGTGCAGCTCTCACATGTACCAAACCACGGCTACTCCAACAATTAAAGGCCTATTCATAGTCTGGATTTTCGGTGGTGAGGTGACCACCGCTCCGGTGGTGAGGTGACCACCGCTCCGGTGGTGAGCTGACCACCGCTCCGGTGGTGAGGTGACCACCGGAGCTGAAATAACGTTGAGCGGTGGCGAGTATAAAAACAGAGAGAAGGGCTGGAGCGGTGGCGGTGGTTTGCTCTTCACTGCGGCTCGTGACGTCATGTTGTAGTTCGGTGGTCACCTCACCACCGAAAATCCAGACTATGTATGAGCCTTTACGCCAACACCTGAAACCTTTGCTGTCAAACTGTAACTGTACTGTAAAAAAATGTGCAATATACCTACGAGGGAAATGATCAAGTTAACCCACATCAACCGTCTCAGAAATAAAGCACAAAGACTACAGTATCTATTCTTCAACATGCAGCCACACATGCTGAACTAATTTGAAAATAACATTATCTGATTACACTTTTATACTATATGATATGATTCAGAAGAAAATTGTGGAACCTACCTGAAAAAAAAAAACACAAAACCAAAACATTGTCACGTTAGTTAGTGTCACACAACACCATGCAGACAACTCACAGAAAAGCCTTAAAACAGTGTAAAAAGAAAAGGTTTTCCTTAATGATCTGTTCATTATTACACACCATTCGTTTTTAGACACCGGAATACAAGACAAGTCCAGATTAAAACCCGACGGCGGTTATATCTCTGTCGTCCGCACGACAGCGTGCTGCACAAAAACGCTCAGACAAGTCGGCCATTCGAAGGCACCATATTAGTGGGCCCTCGAATAGGAGCCCTTGTCCCCCAGTGTGAGCTTTGTAGATGCAACACCGCACACCATGCAGACAATACCTCTGCCGGGCTATCTCGCCATGAGGGGCCGCCGCCGCCCCCGTCTCTCTCACTCGTTATCGCGTCGCCCCCGTCCCCCTTCAGCCAGCCCTCCAGCACCGGGCCCCCCCCCCCGCACTGCGACGGGCTGGTGCTGCGGGACGACACGTGTTGTTGTTGCGTTGGCGAGGGCGGGTGCACCAGGAAGTCCTCGCCCGGCGGCGGGGTGAAGGTGAGGAAGGGAGTGGCCGAGCTGGGCCGCGGCGGGTACGGCGGCGGCAGCGGGGAGGCGGAGGGGGAGGCGCCCGGGGAGACGCAGTACCCGTGGTGGTGGGCGGGGCCGCCGCCGCCGCCGCCCGCGGGAGGCACGGGGCTGGCGGAGAGGGAGGGCGGCAGGTACTCGCCGCAGCGGTAGGACACGGTGGGCAGCGGGGGCAGGGGGGGCGTGGGGGCGGCCGGCGGGCTGGCCCCGCCCACGGTCAGCGAGATCCACTCGCTGGAGATGGAGCGCACCTCGGGGGAGACGGAGCGGCGCGGGGAGTGGGGGAGGGGCATGGGGGAGGTGGCGGTCAGACGGTTACGGTACAGCTATCAGAGCACCGTACCGTACGGGACAGTGGCGGAGGAGGAGGAGGAGAAGAAGGGAAACGTAAAGGGGAAAAGGATGAAACAACTTATAAGGATGACGTCAAAAGCAACAAAACAATAAATGTAGTGGTAAAAAAAAAATGAAAATGCCCGGAGGCTTCGTTTGTTTTGTGAAGCGGCACGTTGTTGTTGTGCCTCGCCTCGCCTCGCCGTACCTGAGGAGACGCGTTGGTGCTGCGCTGAGGCGATTGGCTGACGGGAGGGTCGGGATACTCCACGCCGTTCTTGACGCGGGGTCGTTTGTGCACCTCGATGTAGGTGACGGGGAAGATGCCCTGGCGGTTGGTGCCGGAGACCTTGCCCTCGTACCAGTTCTCGTCCACTCTGCGGATCAACGTGATCCGTTCTCCCTGCACACACACACACACACACACACACACACACACACACACACACACACACACACACACACACACACACACACACACACACACACACACACACACACACACACACACACACACACACACACACACACACACACACACACACACACACACACACACACACACACACACACACACACACACACACACACAGCATAGTGTCAGCATAGTGCACAACCTCAGGGTGATAACAATAGTGTATGTAGGGCATCAGGGAGAAACCTCTTGCATCGTGTTTCAGCAGCATAAATCAACGTTGCCTTTGTGTGTACAGTACAGTACAGTACAGTACAGTACAGTATGTGACTGTGTGGAGTGTCTGAAGGGTGGAAATGTAACATGAGGCAAAGGTGTTACTGTAAAAATAGCATGCATGCTCAGCACGTACACTTCACTGGATGGATAAATAAGTATAGCTTTGAACGAGAAAAATGGGGAGCTGGGGCGGGGGGGTGGGGGGATTTGCTTAACCCATTCTGACCTGAGATCAGATTCATACGAGGTTTCCACTGGACACACGCTGTTCTGATGAACCCATTCTGACCCGAGATCAGATTCTAAAAATGTCAGTCGTTCTTCGATTTTTCAAAAATAGCAGACCTACAAGCTCGTAGCGCGCCACTCGGTGGCGCGCTATGAGCTTGTAGATCTGCTATTTTTCAATAGCTAAAGCATAACATGATGCTATCACCAAAATGGGTTCCCGTTCAGAATGGGTTAAATGGCATGATTCTGAATTCAAGTGTTAATCTGTTGAATTTGCGACTGTGATGGGTTTCTTCCCCACCGCATTTAAAACTGTCTCAGTGCCACATGACGCCTTTGGACGCCTCCCCCTGGTGGCCAAGAGTGCCAATGGCGCCTTTGGTCGCCTTTTTTAAATTATTTTTTAATCCATATTTTCGAAAATTCCTCTGATCTGGTGTGGAGGTGATGATATGCACATTACATGCACAATAGAATTATTGTATTTATAATGAGCTTCGGTGGCAACGAGGGCCAACACTGGTGCCCACCAGGTGGCACTGAATGAGTTTTAAGGGGTCGTGACATAAAAACATTTATTTTTTAGTTTTTGTAATTGTTCTTATTTTATTTATTTTTAGGTTTAGTAGCTTTTCTGTGGTCTGGGGTTTTCTGGCTCAAACAAGTGCTCTGATTTCCCTGGGTACTGTGAGGTAAGAGTCCACAAATCCCACATTATATGACATAACAATTTGCCAGAAGATGTCAGTGTTGAGGGATTTTGCCTGTTTTCATTGCAGCTCAAAAGGCACAGAAAAAAACAAATCCAATGAATGTTCAAAAGTTCCGGGTTGTGTGGCTGTACTTAATGCCATGAAACCTAAAATAAAAATATATAAATAACCTTTAAGTCATTGTAAAATGGCTGCCATGTGAATATTATTATGGCCAATATTCCATACCTTTCTGAAGGACATTTCCACCACCGTGTCCCCAGTGAAGTTAAAGCGTGCCAAGGCTTCTCCGTACTCCAGAACCTGGACCGGCACACATTTCTTTGGCTGGGCCTTCTCTGTGGGGGGGAGGAGCTGCAGGACAGACACGTACAACAGTGTGTGAGAAGAAACAGTGCAAATACTCACATTTATCTTTTTGTTTTTACTTAACCCATTCTGACCCGAGATCAGATTCATACGAGGTTTCCACTGGACACACACTGGTCTGATTAACCCATTCTGACCTGAGATCAGATTCTAAAAATGTCAGTCGTTCTTCGATTTTTCAAAAATAGCAGACCTACAAGCTCGTAGCGCGCCACTCGGTGGCGCGCTATGAGCTTGTAGGTCTGCTATTTTTCAATAGCTAAAGCATAACATGATGCTAACACCAAAATGGGTTCCCGTTCAGAATGGGTTAAGCAAAACATATCAATACTGAAATGCAGAACTACTCCGTTACAAGTAAAAGTCTGGAATTCAAATGTACAAAAAAAAAGTACAAAAGTACTCAAAGTACCAAACGTGGAAAGTTCTCAGTCATTATGCATAATGTCCCATTTCAAGTTTTCACATGTTTTAAACATCTTTTGAAAATAGCAGATCTACAAGCTCACAATGCGTCACATCGCGACGCATTGTGAGCTTGTACATCGGCTATTTTCAAATGGCCTAAGTGTATAAGTATAGTTACTGTTGTATGTTTTGTCATAATAATCTAAAGTAAAAGTAACACTTTTGGACCTGAAATGTAGTGGAGTACAAGTAAAAGTATTGGAAATTGGAAATTTAAGTCCAAATAAGAACAGTACTAGTAAATCTATTTAGTTACTTTCCACCAATGAGAGAACACCATTTGAACACATTCTCACGCCAGGCTTATTGCTCCTACTTCACACTCAGGCGTAACAACAAAAGGGTAACAGCAAAATGGCTGCCATGTGGTCAATATGACATCCACTTTACAGCGTCTATTCAGACTCACAGCTATTGAACTGCATGTAGAAATGTCATCATGGTAAATGGTGCATTTATGTAGCGTCTTTATCCAAGGCGCTTTACATAAATTGTGCATTACAGTCATTCACCACATTCATACACCGATAGCGGCGGAAACCATGCAAGGCACCAACCTGCACATCAGGAGCAATTAGGGGTTCAGAGTCTTGCTCAAGGACACTTCGACACTGACTCTGGGGGAGCCCACAGGGTTCGAACTGGCAACCTTGCGGTTACCATCCGGTCACTCTACCCCTGAGCCACCCCATATTTAAATTACATTTAAATTGTCTCATTGTGAAAGGGTAATACAGTTGCACTGCTTCAGTGGCAATGTGTCTTGTATACTTGCTATTCTGTCTATAGGTTCATTATTCAAGATTCAAGATTCAATAATTTATTTGCCATGTCAACAAGTTGATAGGAATTTGTCTTGGTTCATACTCAACATATACAGACAACCATAGATACACAAACAAGAAGGACAGTACAATACAAAAACAAAAACCAGCAGCATAGGAAATTACATTCAGTTTTTTAAAGTGCTATATGCATATACTATGAGTTCAGATGTCTAATGGCATCCCTGAAGCGACATGTTGAGCTCTGGATACTTCTATTACTCCTGCCTGATGGGAGGAGATTGAAGAGGTGATGTGCAGGATGGGAGTTGTCTGCAATGATTTTATTTGCCTTCCTAATTATTCTGGTGGAATAGAGTGAGGAAAGTGTAGGGAGGCTGCATCCTATGTTTTTTGATGTGCGACGTACTACTCTTTCCAGCATTGATTTGTCTTGAGAGGTTGTGTGACCAAACCAGACAAGCATAGAGAAGGTGAGAACACTTTCAATAGTGGCCTATAGAAGTAAGACAAAGACAAAATAAGTCTGCCTACCTCGACGTAACTTCTTGGGAAGATTCCCACTCTGCCGTGATGCTCCCCTTCGTACCAGTTCTGATCCACCTGTCGGACGATGTACACGATGTCTCCCTTTTGGAACGGCAACTCCCTGACAAAACACCACAGAAGACGGGTTTAGTGAAATGAAACAAATAAATACAATTATAATAAAACTTTCTTTGTATAGCACTTTTGATGACATGAAATGCAGCTCAAAGTGCTTTACAGAGCAATGGAGAAAAAAATAAAAGCAAGGCATGAACATAAAAAAACAAGCAGTAATGCTAATGCAATACAGTGAGGACATGAATAACAAAAAATAAAAGATTAATTAAAAGCAACGGTGTAGAAGTGGGTCTTGAGCTGTGCTTTAAAAATGTCTCCAGAGGCTGCCTGTCGAAGGTACAGTGGGAGTTTGTTCCATGCCGTCGGCCCGTAGAAGCAAAAAGCTGCTTCCCCGTATTTTTTAGTTGCCATTTTTTTAGGCAAAGCGAGCAGGCCAGCAGTGGAAGACCTTAGGGGGCGGTTTGGGACATATTTAGGCAGGCAGTCATGTAGGTAGGAAGGTGCGAGACCATTGAGAAACAAATGACACAAAAATAATTTGGCCTAGTCTAGTCTGGCTCAGATGTTGTTACAGCAGGCGTTCCCAAACCTTTGACCAAACTGTGACCAAATTAAATATTCGCCCTGGGACCCAAACTATAGTGAAAATAGCAGATCTACAAAGCTTGGCTATTTTGAGTACTTCTTAAATAGTTGTTCTAATGTATGGAATTTCTGAAATATTTCTTTCATTGCTTCATGACATTACTGAAAAAAATAATCATTTGATTTAGTTATTAATTTTTTTGGTGGGGGGGATGTTTTTTGAAAATGATTTGAAATAATAATAATAATTAAAAACCAAATGTAGGAGACTAAAGGGACCTGTGACAATGTGTCCACGACCCACAGTTTGGGGGAACAGTGTTGTTACAGAGTGTGTTGAACATGATGAAATGTGAACGCTTATATTTTCTCCCACAGAATATGTGATGCATGTTGTGGCAAACAAACAAACAAACAGACACGCCACAGTGACTTTCACCTACTTTAGAGTCTCAGCTCTGAAGTCGAAGCGAGCCAGGGCTGGAGTCCTCTGAGGGAACACAAAGCACAGCACGGTTAGAAGAGGAGAACACTATTCATTATTATTATTATTATAACAGGGGCCACCAGGTGGCACAGTCGGTAGTGTGACCTTCTAGCCTCACAGCTACAAGGTCCTGGGTTCCGCTGTGGGCACTGCTGGGGGCGTGTTCCCTCCTCCGCGACATCAGTGCCCATACCCGAGGCGGGGTTGACGAATAGGAGTTTGCATAATAATAATAATAATAATAATAATACCTGGGACTTATATAGCGCTTTTCTAATACCCAAAGACGCTTTACATGGTGGCCGGGGACGGACGGACGGACAGACATGAGAAAAGAAAACAAGTAAAACCAATAAGAACTGTACATGTAGCAGGTTAAAAACACATCAGCTCGGGAATGCTATTCTGAACAGGTGGGTTTTCAGTGCGGTTTTGAAGGTGGTAAGTGAGGGGGGGGCATCCCGGATCTGTTTGGGGAGGGGCATTCCAGAGGGTAGGGGCGGCCACGGAGAAGGCCCTGTTGCCCCAGGTTTGAGCCTGATCTTCTTGGGGATCATAAGGAGCATGTTCTCCCCATGTTCTCCCCGTGTCCCCTAGAGTAGTTACAGTACGGGTACCCTCACAAAAACGTGCAGTCTCTAAACTACCTCCCCCTGGCCAGTCGGGGCGCCAGGGGCCACCACCACAATTGAACATATACTGTACCCTTAATTAAAATGATACCCTTGATCAGACAGCATAGTAAAACAGCACCAGAGTACCAGAGAGCAGGCAGACAGCATAGTAAAACAGCACCAGAGTACCAGTTCACCTGGAGGTAACGTCGTCATGCCGCGGCGCTATGACGACTCACTTGGACACAGGATCTCTCAAAATAGAGAGTGAAATATTCACAGTGTGAAAATGGCACACTGTGTCCGTGGAGTGCACATATTCTGCGATAAACTCAAGCTGATATATTTACTCTGACACCTTTTGGTTCCACAACACAGCAGAGGAGGCCATCTGTGAACACAGACACCCCACTGACGCATGCCCCCCTCCCTCCCCCCAGCCAGGCACCAACTGACATAGCATCTGCCATCCATGTTATTTTTCCTTTAACCAGGTTCAACCTGACTGGCCTCCCTATTTTGGGCATTTCATTATAGGCGAAAAGTTTCCAATTTATTCATACACTTTCTATACTTTACAGTATATGGTATGTACAGTATCTATGTAGCCTATTATGTATAAGGCATAGATGCCAAATATTTGCTATTTGCCATTAAGTATTTAGTGTTATATCCACATGACATTATAGGCGATAATTTCATACAATTTACAAATGTTTAAGTATAGCAAAATTAAATATCAGATCTGTTGTAACCTTCGCGTCGCCACCAGGCTTTCCACCTCGGAGGAAAAAGCCTGGTCTGTGTTACTAAATTGTCGTGTGAACCAGTCTGGAGCGGATTATTATCGTTACGTCATGTTGTAGGAAAATTAGCAAGAGAGGCCGCAACTTGGCTTTACTTCCCGTATCTACGTGAGGTGGGCAGTAACATTATTAGGAGACAGGAAGAATGTTGGGGAGATATTTAGGAGACCATTTGTAGGCTTTTGTGTACCATTTCACCTCTAGTGGCTCCAATGAAGTCGGCCCATCTTCATAAATAGACCATCTTTGGTTGTATAGTCATTGTTTTGTAGTCATCAGGCAGGAACAAACAACAGGCAGGAACTTCCTTTTCCCTCAAACCATGAAGAATAACAATAAAAGCTCTCGTAGCCTGTGGCTTTTATTGAGAACATTTTGAGGGAAAAGGAAGTTCCGATTGATTGTTCACTGCCTGACGACGACTACGAAACAATGACGTAGCGATATCATCCTGATGACTACAAAACCATACTACAACATGACGTAGTGATATCATCCTGATGACTACAAAACCATACTACAACATGACGTAGTGATATCATCCTGATGACTACAAAACCATACTACAACATGACGTAGCGATATCATCCTGATGACAGTACATACAGTATACATACAGTAGATACAGTAGAAACATACCTCTATGCCTGATTTCCTCTTCTCCGTGTTGTCTGTGATGTTGAGCAGGTCTCCGAAGCGCTCGTTGGTGATGAACTGATGGTGCGTGGGGACGATGCCCGCGTGCCGCCGCGAAGCCGCGTCCGCCTCTTCCTGCTCGCGCTTCAGCCGCCGCTGCTCCTCCAGGACCTTCTGCCGGGAAAAACACACGGAGGAGGAAATGGGAGTCTCGTTTGTCTCGGGAAAAACAGACGAAGGAGGAAATGGGAGTCTCGTTTGTCTCGGGAAAAACACACGGAGGAGGAAATGGGAGTCTCGTTTGTCTCGGGAAAAACAGAGGAGGAAATGGGAGTCTCGTTTGTCTCGGGAAAAACAGAGGAGGAAATGGGAGTCTCGTTTGTCTCGGGAAAAACAGACGAAGGAGGAAATGGGAGTCTCGTTTGTCTCGGGAAAAACAGAGGAGGAAATGGGAGTCTCGTTTGTCTCGGGAAAAACACACGGAGGAGGAAATGGGAGTCTCGTTTGTCTCGGGAAAAACAGACGGAGGAAATGGGAGTCTCGTTTGTCTCGGGAAACAGAGACGGAGGAAATGGGAGTCTCGTTTGTCTCGGGAAAAACAGACGGAGGAAATGGGAGTCTCGTTTGTCTCGGGAAAAACAGACGGAGGAAATGGGAGTCTCGTTTGTCTCGGGAAAAACAGAGGAGGAAATGGGAGTCTCGTTTGTCTCGGGAGAAACAGAGGAGGAAATGGGAGTCTCGTTTGTCTCACTGACTGACGACCCCCCTGCCAAGATATAATGGCTTCCTTTTCTTTTTTACCCCACTGTTTTATTCATGCGACAGACTTATGTAACACGTTTGAATGTATAATGCATGAATATCTGAGTTTTTTTAAGACACGTAGACCGCAATGATACATTTTTTTATGTCAAATGCCTAATTTACACTGTCGCTTCCCGACAAGAACTGATCCGTTATATTTTCGGCAAGCGACACGGTACACGCAAAGGAGTATACATTGAGCTTAAATGATAGGGCAACAGATATGGGACAATTTCATATTGTATTATGACGTATCTAGGCAACAATATCAGTTGCTTTTTTATATATAATTACATAGAAATGACTTAAAGGTGATATAGGCAGGTTTTCAGCCAAAAATCAAAATATTTATCTATCTATATTTGTGGCCTTATTCCCTCTATCTTCCCCTATATTTTGATGCTGAGCTGCTGCCCTGTAGACATACACTCTCCCTTTGTCTCCCTCTATGTGTTTGTATCTGTTTATATCCACTGTTGTTTATGTGTCGGGACGTCAGGAAGTGTGTTGGGAGGAGGGTCTGTGTGGGGCGTGACGCGGAGTCTTAGCCAATCACAGCGCGAGGGTGTGACTGTGTGTTCGACCCAGCAGTATTATAATGAAAACGCAATGCGATTTCATTGCAAGTATAATATTATCCCCATATCTTAGTTTCACCATTGTTCATGTGAAATAGTATGTTTATGATGTAATATGTAAGCCTGTTGAAATTATGAGAATCGCTATGTATAGCGCATGGTTGGGTGGTCCGGCCGGCTTGAAGCTTGCATTCAACCCGTGCTCGCCAACGGTGACAAGCCGTCGCTGATCATCATAGCGATTTTTCTTCATTGCAATGAATAACCGTGGACAAAGTAGTTCACATGAACGATGCTGTAGTGGCTGGGGCATTTGAGGGGCAATATGTTTTATATGCACGATTACAAATGAAAGATAATTGAATTGAGAGCCAGTGAGTCTGCTCCACTACTTCCTACTTCCTCATTTGCGGGACTCGTCGTGTCAGTCTTGTGATATTGTGATTACGCTACAGTTACCCTTAAAAAAACATGTCAACTCAATGTCATTGTTGTAACTATGACATCGATAGAAATTCATAATTTTTTAATGTCATATTTAGCCATACGAGCGCAATATCCATAGCGTCCCTCCCAGCAGCAACAACAACCCCATAGCCTGAAGTGACCTGGCTCAGCCAATAGAATGACGGGGGGAGGGGGGTGGAGCTAGATTTTAATTTGTTTGGAAACACTCGATCAATTCTGTGTACAAACACTGGAAACTTGTCTACAATACCTTTAAAAGGCGGCTGTGCACAGAAGGTAGTAGCTGAATGGAATTGAAGTGGATGAAGTAGCTAATTATTGTACAGTACTTTCTGTAATGACTGTATGTGGTACAATATCGGCCTGTATAAATGTTTTATTGTAAATTAAAATATTTTGAAACTATAGCTCTAATTGCAATGCTCTGGAACCCTTTCTACAGCCAAATAGCTCGGGTGAACTTTACCAAGCAGATCTACAAGCTCATAGCACGCCACCGAGTGGCACGCTACGAGCTTGTAGGTCTGCTATTTCTTTTAAATCGTGAAAATGTGCCTGAAATCTTTGAATATATATATTCTTTCCGAGCAAGTTTTTAACTCAAATCTTTGCTTCTGGAGGGGTCTCTGGAACAGATGGGGGTCGACGGCCAAATACATCTAGTTTTGGGGGTCTGCTATGACATGAAAATGTTTGAAAACGACTGACACAGAAACATTAGTTCTTAAAACACAGTTTAGAAAACTGTCAGGAATTAGAAGGCCTTTGTGTAGAATCGTCCTCAGGACCAAACGGGTTAAGTGTCTCCACAAGGAAGTTTGTTTTTGTGGTTTAAAGAGGAAGTTACCTCTTTATCACCATGACGTCTCCTCAGCACATCATCCTGGTTCTCCCCGTGAGCGGGGGACGAGTCCGAGTCTGGAAGGAAGCAGAACCATTAGTTATACTGTTGAAGCACTGGCGTCTCCATTGAAGCACTAGTGTCTCCATTGAAGCACTAGTGTCTCCATTGAAGCACTAGCGTCTCCATTGAAGCACTAGCGTCTCCATTGAAGCACTAGCGTCTCCATTGAAGCACTAGCGTCTCCATTGAAGCACTAGCGTCTCCATTGAAGCACTATAGTGTCTCCATTGAAGCACTAGTGTCTCCATTGAAGCACTAGCGTCTCCATTGAAGCACTAGCGTCTCCATTGAAGCACTAGCGTCTCCATTGAAGCACTAGCGTCTCCATTGAAGCACTATAGTGTCTCCATTGAAGCACTAGTGTCTCCATTGAAGCACTAGCATCTCCATTGAAGCACTAGCGTCTCCATTGAAGCACTGGCGTCTCCATTGAAGCACTAGTGTCTCCATTGAAGCACTATAGCGTCTCCATTGAAGCACTAGCGTCTCCATTGAAGCACTAGCGTCTCCATTGAAGCACTAGTGTCTCCATTGAAGCACTAGCGTCTCCATTGAAGCACTATAGCGTCTCCATTGAAGCACTAGTGTCTCCATTGAAGCACTATAGCGTCTCCATTGCATTTATACAAGAAAACATTGTGCTGTTGTTACAGTCCTCGCTTTCAGTGAATAGAGCAACATGTAGGAATATATCAAATAGGCCTTTGTTCATGCTTTGACCAAACATCATGTGTGTAGTAAAAAGAAAAACACCAATGATAACAATAAAACAAAATGCACACACACACACACACACACACATCCAAAAAGCAAACCGTATTCCCACATGCACATAGGAATAAAAACACAGAGTGATTGAATGTATGTTCATGAAAAGAAAAAGAAAAAGAAAAGGAGAAAAAAAAGAATGAATCGAAGAAACAAAGAAATGAAACACAACATTTTTGTTCTTCTCGGACAGAAAATACACAAAAAGACAAAATGGTTTCACTGTTAATTATAAACTTCTATGACCAAAGAGAGCATCATCTCAGTTTATAGTTCATTCCACTCAGTGGACTACGGTACGTGGCTGTGCTATTTAGTTTACGCCCCAACCTCAACATATTGTACTGTAGAAGGATTTCACTGTATTCCCCAAAGGAAGGGTATTGAGAAATACATAACTATAGCAGCTTTCTTTCTGTGAGCTGTATTTGTCACCCGGCATACTGTACTCAGTGTGTGTGTGTGTGTGTGTGTGTGTGTGTGTGTGTGTGTGTGTGTGTGTGTGTGTGTGTGTGTGATAAAACAATGCTCCAGCTGCTAATCTCAAAGGAAGCCAAAGCAGGAAACATCTTGCTTGACTTCAAAACCCCAAAACCTCATCATAGTGACAGAATGGAAGATGCAGATGTTGAACACAGTCCCCCCTCCCCCTCCCCCACAGACAGAGAAATAAAAACAAAACAAAAATAATTAAAAATAATACTGACACTGTAATACATCACTTTGAGAAGACATGTATGCAATGCTACTTGGAGTGACCGCCATAAACATTATAGATTCGCCAAAAAAGATGCAATAGCATAATATTACAGGTCTGTGACGCTGTAACCTTATTGAGCTGCCTGTTGAAGTCACTTGAATTTCAACTTTGATATACTTTAGGGTTATAATAATAAAACTTTTATGCAACCTCCAATCATAATTCTATAGTACAAATCAACCCTTTTAACCCATTCTGGGCGGGAACCCCTTTTTTGGTGTTAGCATTATGTCATGCTTTAGCTATTGAAAAATAGCAGATCTCTTGTAGATCTGCTATTTTTGAAAAATCAAAGAACCACTGACATAGAAACATAGCTTTTTTTTTACAGAAAACTGTCAGGATGTAGAAGAACATTTTTTATAGAATCTGATCTCAGGTCAGAATGGGTCGGGTGGCGAGTAAATGCTTATGTGGCAACCGGGGCGTTCTTGCATGCACCTCAAATCTGATGTCACCAGAAGGACACGAATAATATACATTACCAAAAAGCTGCCTGAGTTCCACTAAAGTCACTGAAGGTTTGTGATGGGTGTCTGGGGGGAGGGGGGTGGGGACGGGGGGCGCAAGACCTTGACTCATTCACCATGAAATGGAAGAGAGTGCCAAAAAAAAAACACCACACTCAGACGGAGGAGGTTCTAACACACCACACAGACCAGAGATGGAAGGTTTCAGCGTCACGTTGTGGCACGAAGAAGAGGGACACAAAAAGAAAAACGAAAAAGACGAAGAGTCGAGAAAACGGAAAAATGAAGGGACCACAGAGATGGGGGGGGGCACGCATGTATAGGTGCGGGACAGAGGAAGACGGGTGTGGTGGTGACAGGGGGGGTGGAGAGAGGAGAAAGGAGATAGCCACCTCTGCGGTAAGAAGCGGCCGTGTTGTTGTTGGGGTGTAGGAGGTTTCCGTTGGCGTCCATGAAGCCCTCCCCGTTAGTCAGGCGGGGCTCCGTGGGGGCGGCGGGGCCTCCCTCCTCCCCGTTGCTCTGCAGCCTCTCCAGAACCTCCAGGGAGGAGAGGCGCCGGGGGACGGAAGGCCTCCGCTCGGGGGAGGAGGCCATGACGCCGAGCCGCGGGCTCCCGCCGGCGGACATGGCCCTGGTGGCCGTTATTAGGGTCCTGCGTCCTGGCGCCCGCTGCTGCTGGGACTGCAGGGACTTGCGTAGCCGGAAGGGCGCCGGGCCCATGAGGAAGCGGTTCCCGGGCAGGGCGCTTATTACCGAGGCCTTCTTCTCCCCTGGAGGCTGCGTGGCGGCCGCGGCGGTGGTGGCCTGCTGCCGCTCGTGCCTCAGGATGGTGGTGAAGCGCGTGTAGGACGCGGGGCAGGAGCCTTTACACTTGCTGGGTTTGAGGTGGAGGTGGTGGTTCAGGTGGTTCAGGTGGTGTTGGTGTTGGTGGTGGAGGTGGGGGTGGCCGTGCTGTGGAAGGGAAGGCGTGGTTGGATTTGTTGTGGGGCTCTCTGACGCGCTGGGGCTCGGCGTTGTCCTGGGGATCCCTGGGGAGTGGTCCTCCGTCCGAGTCCCCGAGGGGGACAACGTCCTAGTCCCCAAGGGAGACCCTGTCTGCCCCGAGGGAGACCCCGTCCTAGTCCCCAAGGGGGACCCCGTCTGCCCCGAGGGGGGCCCCGTCTGCCCCGAGTGGGACCCGATCCTAGTCCCCGAGGGGGACCCCGTCCTAGTGCCAGAGGGAGACCCCGTCCTCTCCCAGGACGCGGCCTCCTCCGTGGCTCCGTTGCCCGGCGGCGAGGCCTCCTCCCTGGGCGCCCCTCCTCGGGGGGCGTCCCCCAGAGGGCCGGGGTCAGCAGCGGTGACCAGCAGGGACTCTGCGGACACGGCCGAGGCCATGTAGAGGTGTGGCGTGGGGCTGTGCGGCGCCGAGGGTCCAGAGTGGTGCAGGGTGGGCAGCGAGGAGCAGCGGGTGGGCAGCGGGCTGGACCGCTGGATGATCATCTCGAACTCGCTGACCCGCGACGACACCGAGTCCCGCGGCGGAACGCTCCCGTCGTCGTCCGAGCGCTCGCCGTTCCCGTCGCCCCCGTCGCCCCCGTCGACCCCCCGGGCCTTCTCGAAGAGGGACGCCAGGTTGCGGACGCTGCCCGCGGGGGAGGAGCCCAGCGAGCCGCCGGGCCTCTGGATGTGGTGCATGGTCCGGTACAGGCTGGAGAACTCCGACACGCTCCTCCGGGGCGCCGCGGGGGAGGGGGAGGAGTCACACCCCCCCGGGCCGTCCGTCGCCACGGCGTGGGAACAGGACTCCTCCCCCCCGCCCCCGGCACACATGTCCATAGAGCCACATGTCCTGGTGTACAGGTCCTCACAGCTGTGGGCCGACCTGGGGTTTCGCTCTGCAGACCTAGTCCTCATGCACTCCTGACTCTCGCCACTGGGGGGCAGAAGCTTGGGCTTGAACTTGGAAGGGAGGATTTGGGGTATGCAGGCTTTGGCAGCGGACAGGGCCTTCTTACCCTGACACTGGTTACCTATTGCATTACTGGCCACGCGACTATTTACAGAGGAGCAGGGGGAAATTATATAGCCATTCCCACCTTTATAATCCACTGGCAAGCATGCAGGACAACAGAATAAACAACATATTAGGTTACAATGGTCACAGGGTCACACACACACACATACACACTAAAACACAGTGTCAGGCACAGTTCTGAAGTTAAACAACACCGGCTTCCGTCCAAAACTGATGAGAAGAGGGAAGCAGACTTGATGCATTTTTAAACACATCAAGTAATCAAAATGATGTTATATTAATATAGCGTGGCACTGCATGTGTAATATGAAGTACAATAAGGCTCTGTTAAAGATGGAGCTATATAAATACCAAGTATTATGTAAATCTAATGGTTTGTACTTTTTAGTGGAGATCACTGTAAGCAGCAACATGAATAGTGAAAAACAACACAAAGGATAATACGAGAATATTATGCCAATGGAAAGCTATGCGATGCTGGAAGTTATGTAAAAAATCAAAACAAAAAAAACATAAAACATAAAACAAAGGTAAAGGATTTCCTGCACGTGCACGTGTCTCACTGCAATATCAATAGATATTTATAACAACAACAAAAAGGCCTAACAAAAGCATTCAAAGTAAAAGGCCTTACTGTGTGAACTCAAAACCACGTGTGCAGATCATCTGCCTGCTCATGACTATTAATAATTATAGTCCTAGATATTCACACTTTGATTGATTTCATATCACATAATAATAACGCCACATTATGATCCTGTCTGTAATATTTCACTGTGCTCTCTCTGTACAGTATACTGTCTCTGCTGATCTGTTGCTCCCACCGTCCTCTGATCTGTCGCTGTAGTTATGAATGTGTTCTGCAGTACTTGACTCTTCAACGTAGGGGGGGGGGCATCGGTCTACCTAACAGTTCCTCATAAGCTGCAGTACTTGACTCTTCAACGTAGCTAACAGTTCCTCATAAGCTGCAGTATGTGACTCTTCAACGTAGCTAACAGTTCCTCATAAGCTGCAGTATGTGACTCTTCAACGTAGCTAACAGTTCCTCATAAGCTGCAGTATGTGACTCTTCAACGTAGCTAACAGTTCCTCATAAGCTGCAGTATGTGACTCTTCAACGTAGCTAACAGTTCCTCATAAGCTGCAGTATGTGACTCTTCAACGTAGCTAACAGTTCCTCATAAGCTGCAGTATGTGACTCTTCAACGTAGCTAACAGTTCCTCATAAGCTGCAGTATGTGACTCTTCAACGTAGCTAACAGTTCCTCATAAGCTGCAGTATGTGACTCTTCAACGTAGCTAACAGTTCCTCATAAGCTGCAGTATGTGACTCTTCAACGTAGCTAACAGTTCCTCATAAGCTGCAGTACGTTGACTCTTCAACGTAGCTAACAGTTCCTCATAAACTGCAGTACGTGACACTTCAACGTAGCTAACAGTTCCTCATAAGGGCGCACCGCAGACGGAATGAGGAAAAGAAACATCCCTTTCTCACCCTGTGTGAGAGTTCTGCTGAAGCGTGACTAATCTCTCCGTCTCAGTCATGTCCGACAGAGACAAAGCGCGCACGTGGAGAGCACAGAGAAGGCGATGTTGATACCCAAACATCTGCTTCTGGCATCCAGAGTGAGGCTAAACCCTGTTCGTTCACTCTCAGGGAAGTTTAGTTCCTTGAGACACAGAAAGCCGTATACTGTTATTGCTGTATTGATTTATTTTCATAGGCAGAAGGCAGAAGGCAGAGAGCGGCTCCGTGGCCTTGTAGTTTAACAGTCTCCGCCCTGAGACTGGGAGGTCGGGGGAATCAATTCCTGGCCCGAGTCATACCCGAAGACTATAAAAACGGGGGACCCGGTGCCTCCCTGCTGGGCACACGTGCTGGATCGCGGGGGGGGGTAAGTCCCATGCGGCATGTATACGTCAAGCTGCCTCATGCTACGGAAACAGGAGATAGGCTCCTGACCTATGGGGCCTGCACATACCTCAGGAACTGTTGGTTCCCCGAGGCAGAGAGACACACCATGAAGGTTACTTTTCTTTGTGCTTTTCGACACCGCACCACCATCGTGTGCCTGTCGAACGCACGGCCACTCAGTCTAGACGCATGGAGGTGGAGATTTAGGCCTGAAGGAGGAGGGAGCGTATGGCCCGTCAGATGACTTCGCTCAAGCCTCGCAGCTCGGAATCCTTGGACGGCAGTTTCTAAACTACTTGTTACACTACTAAGGATTTTAGTCGAGCATTTAGAAGCACGAAGCTGATAAGCTTTGATGCATAATCAGTCAGCTATAAAACATCACTTCTCTTCGTTTTCCTAAACGAAAGCCCTTCAGCTATACTATAAAATACAAAGAATAATAAGTTAGGATTATCTACTATACGTTCAGCATTTACGTGACACCGCTAACTACAAATAGACACATTTAAAACACAACAAGCTCTCTGACATGCTTGACTTTGGAGCAAGCGTCATGACTTCTCGGTTTGGGATGACAGGCATTGGGGACAACATTGCCTGTTGCGCAAGACATGTCCCCTCCCTTTCTCCTCCTCCTTCTCCCTCTCCTCCCTCTCCTCAGTATTTCTCTATCTGGTCATGTGCAGCTCTGGCATTCCAGGCTCTGACCTCACAGTGACAGCTGACTTCCTCATGAATTCCCACCCTCTTCTGTTTATCTCGCCCGTGTCTGGTCAGGCTGAGCGGAGGCCTGTTTATCTCTCTCTCTCTCCCTTTCCCTCCTCATCCGTCCCTGGCTCTAAGGCCTCGCCCTATAAAGCTGGCCTAATGGCTGCCTGCTCACAAGTGAAGCACAAGAGAGGGGAGGGGAGGGGGGGGGGGGGGGTAAGGGGGGGGATCCCCAAAGTTAGCTTCCATTGACCTAAAAACAAAAAGAGAGCCTCACTCCTTCCATGACTTCTCCTAAAGCAGATGGCCGGCACAGCGTTCCATGGAAACGTCCCAAAACTAAAAAAACAGGGGTGTGCGGGGGAAAGGAAAGGAAAGGAAAAAGAAAACTGCAGTGGGAATGAATGCTGCGAGGTGATTGGCCATTGCCATGATATAACCTGGAGCGAAGAGAATGTGTGGAGATTCCAACGTAAAAAAAAGTTAAAAGGAAACACATGTGTATCCCTGACATGTTAACCGCTTAGCGTTGCTGTCTGCAACACATTGGCTCTGTCTCTCAGTGGTTAAATGGCGCACGCACGCGACGCACGCACGCAACGCACGCACGGAACGCACGCACGCGACGCACGCACGCAACGCACGCACGCAACGCACGCACGCAACGCAACGCACGCAACGCACGCACGCAACGCACGCAACGCACGCAACGCACGCAACGCACGCACACGCGTCCCCAGCAACGACATGTTGTGTCGCATGTTTTGTAAAGCTACCTTTGGAGGACGTGCTCCCGTGCCGCTTGTTGTTGAGCGCCCGTAGACCCTGCAGGGGGATGTCTCCGCCCTCCAGCACGCTCTTGTAGACATGGCGGTCGTTGTCAGGAGCCCCGGGCTCGCTGTTGGGCGACCCCCGGTCCGTCTCCACCTCGCCGTGTCCTCCTGACGTACACGAGGAGCTGGGAGAGGGAGAGAGAGACAAAACATACACATTATTACTGCTGGAAATTTAAACCATTCTGACCTGAGATCAGATTCTAAAAAATGTCTTCTATGTCAAGTCGCTCTTCGATTTTTCAAAAATAGCAGATCTACAAGCTCGTAGCGCGCCACTCGGTGGCGCGCTACGAGCTTGTAGATCTGCTATTTTTCAATAGCTAAAGCATAACGTAATGCTATAACACCAAAAGGGGTTCCCGCGTAAAATGGGTTAAACGGTCACGTTTATTTGGATAAGTTTGCATGAAATGCGTTTATTGGAGGAACAGAGGCACCCCCCTTTTGGAAACGGTAGTGCGCTGCTGCCATGTGGCTTTCATTGGATACGTTCTGACGTAATGAACCCTATAAAGCACACTGCAGATTTAACCCATTTTAGGCGGGAACCAGCATTCTGTCCTACTTTAGCTGTTGAAAAATAGCAGATCTACACGCTCATAGCGTAGAGAGCTTGTAGATCTGCAATTTTTTAGAAAAATCGTGAAAATGTGTCGCAAATCTTTGAAAATATATTCTTTCAGAGCGAAGGTTTTTAACTCAAATCTTTGCTTCTTGGGAGGTGCTTGGATCAATATATTTTCAAATGGGGGGGGGGGGGTCGGGGGCCAATTATATATGATTTTTGGGGTCCTTGATATGACATATTGAGCACCACTGATAGAAACTGTAGAAACAGGGGTATATTTTTTAACAAACTAAGGATTTAGAAGATTATTTTTTTAATTTCGACGTCAGGCCTAAAAAGGTTAAGGGAGACAAACTATGCTGGGACAAAAATAATGGTGCTTTTAAAACACAAGAATGTGTGGAATTTTGGACCAACTGTTAAGAACACTGTTAAAGAATGGACTCCTACCCTTATTTTGACATTCCGATGTGAGAGATTGCTAAAAATATTCCCCGACTGTTTTCCAAATGGATGCACCTGTACTAACTCTGAGGTTTATGCTCTGCTCTGCATGCCGACTGACGTGCTTGGAATTCTGCTTCTCTATTTGTGCAGACAGGGTGAGCTCATTAACTCACACACACATTCTAGCATCGCCATAAATCTAGGCGAAAAACAAAACATCAAAAAATATGTTAAAAAAAAATATTTTTTTGTTGTTGTTTTTTTCCCTTCTTTTCTGTTGCTTCCTCTGCATTTTGCCAAGTCACACTTTTTACAAGCATCCACGGGCCAATTTACAGATATATTATTGCACTAGTTATTCACCTCCTCAACAATAATCCCTTTCATAGAGCTCTTTGGAACACTGCCGGCAGCAGAAAGGCCAAACTTTATAGGCAACAGAAGGCTAACGTTTAGTATAGTTACACATTCAATAGTTTGAATAAAATACGGCACAGGACTTGCACACAAGGATCCGAGTATAACGCAGTGGAAGACCTCAGACTTTGGTGAAGTCATAGAGAGAGAAGTAGGAAAGTAGGACCCTGCTACAGTGCAGCGGCATATAACCGCTAAAGTTTAACAGAACCATGACACCACAGACCAAAAATGTACCATACTGTACAAACTCCATTTCAATGGGCACACAATTTAAATGTTGCCAAACTTGCTGACACATGCCGGTCGATTCACTGTAAGTTACATTAGCAAGACTCCTGGAATAGACTCAGTGGTAATCCTGACTCACACAACAACCTGACTTGGGTGCTATTAGATTTACCTAATAAAATGACTCTCTCTCTCTCTATCTCCCTCTCTCTCTCTCTCTATCTCCCTCTCTCTCTCGCTGTCTCTCTCCCTCTCTCTCTTTCCCTCTCCCTCTCACACAGGATGTTACTGACCTCACTGCAACTCAGAAATAACATTAGCTGTCCATTCACTAGTTAGCCAGTTATCTGCAACGACGGACACTAAGGGAGATGCCAAGTGAAGGAAGTTTAGTTTTACAGTCAGCAAAAGCTATTATCTTTGCAAGGGAATGATCTACCAAACTGTCCATCTCCAATTTCAAAGGCCCCCCAAAGGAAAAGTCCCATGCAAAGGAAAAAGCTCCCACCCTAAACACATGTGCCTTTGAAGACCGTTTGGTGTGTGGGTTTGTGCTTTTTTTTTTTTACTCCTATGATGAAATGTTTAGGGGATGAACTCTCACTGCATCATCTATCTGGAAGCCATTAAACCATTTTTGTTTGTTGACACAAAAACATCATGAGGCATTACTGTATCATAAACACTTTAAAAAATAAAAAAGAAATGCATGTATACTTCTACTTTGTTCCAGCTTCTCTTCTAACCCATAGTTCTGAAGACAAACAGTCTAGTTTTATAGAAAGGTTCCGGCTGTATTTTTTTTTAGGGGAACAACAAAGCTATACACCCCTGTGTGGATGCTTACTGGCACAATCATGACAACAGATGGAAAGTTCTCTGCATAAACCCGGGGGACGGGGGGACGGGGGACGGGGGGACGGACGTTGTTGTCTTTTTGCTGGACGGGACGCGATGGGGAGCACAGGGAAAAGTCACCATGGCTCAGTGCAGAATTCCTTACATTTTATTACATAAACAGAAATAGAAATAGAAAGACATAAATCTCTTCTGACAGAAACAAAGCCATGGAGGACTTTACACTGTTTTGTTTTGCCTTGTTGATCAGATCACACATCTCCTTTCATCAGCGCAACTGTCTGTGTCCATTATATTACACTGACACACACATACAGTACACACACACACACACACACACACACACACACACTACACACACACACACACACACACACACACACACACACACACACACACACACACACACACACACACACACACACACACACACACACACACACACACACACACACACACACACACACACACACACACACACATCCATCCAGAGTGACCTAACGGTTTTTCAAAGATATGCAGCAGGGTGGGTTCGGGACGGAGTTCCCTCTATTCTTACACCATCACAGGCTGGACGAGTTTATACCGGGGGAAGGACTGCTGCTTTTTAAATCAAATCAACACGGAATGACCCACGACATCCCCCCCAAAACTATACCACCCCACGGAATGACCCACGACACCCCCCCCCCCAAAACTATACCACCCCACAGAATGACCCACGACATCCCCTCAAAACTATACCACCCCACAGAATGACCCACGACATCCCCCCCAAAACTATACCACCCCACGGAATGACCCACGACACCCCCCCCCCCAAAAAACTATACCACCCCACAGAATGACCCACGACATCCCCTCAAAACTATACCACCCCACAGAATGACCCACGACATCCCCCCCCAAAACTATACCACCCCACGGAATGACCCACGACATCCCCCCCCCAAAACTATACCACCCCACAGAATGACCCACGACACCCCCCCCCCCAAACTAAACCACCCCACGACATCCCCCCAAAAACTATACCACCCCAACAAAAACGCACCCTGAACAATCCAAACAGAAGGACACACTGTTCTGTCAGGGTTTCTTTTTTCTTGTCATTATTAATAACAGGAAGCAGGAGTCCCCACGGTAGGCGGGCGGCGGAGGTCTCTACAGGATGGAGGAAACGTTTCTATTCCTCCTCATCAAGACACCGCCGTCTGTCCGGCCGGGCTACAACCACACAGTACCGCCGGGCTACAACCACACAGTACCGCCGGGCTACAACCACACAGTACCGCCGGGCTATAAACACCACACAGTAGCACAGCACGCCTCACAACAAGCACTGGGGCATTCCCGCTATATACATAAGAGCCTCTACAAGACAAGCCTTTTTAAAAACAACAGATGCATCAACACAGCATAAAGGAGAAGAGGAAAGGGAAGAGGGTATATATATGGAACTTACTACTGTTGCAGGTCGGACGCCTTTTCCAGGGGGCTGAAAGAGGGGGCACTCTGCAACAAACCAAACAAAGAAGTCATTGATAGATCCACAGGATGGACTCCTCCACGCAGGACACAAGAAGAAGGAGCATTAGCTAACGCTCAGATTCTCTCTCTCTCTCGCTCTCTCGCTCTCTTCGGCGCGGAGCTCTGTGTGTCTGTGCTGCTCGTCTCGTCCTCCTGTGCTGAGACTAGAGGCGCTTAAGATTTAGCTGGACCAGGCTTGGGGCATTTGGTGGTGGTGGTGGTGGTGGTGGTGAGGAGGGGGGAGTACAGCGTGTGTTTGGTTTTGACCTGCATGCAAGTTGGGAGAAAACAAGCAGCTAGTGAACAGAGAGGGAGGGAGGGGAGGGGAGGGGAGGGGGGTGGGACTGGGTGGGCGTGCATCGGTCAGGGGGCACCCATGCGGGGAGGGGGGGGACGAGGGGGGGGGGGACGGGCGGGGGGCTGTGACAGCCTCAGCCAATAGGCTGCTGTCTCTCGGTGAAGCCATCTCTTTTGTCTGGTATTGAGTCACTCTCATTACCAATGGAGCAGGAGACAATTAACCAGCTGGTAGGGCAGGCGGGCCAAGTTACACACACACACACGCACACGCACACACACACACACACACACACACACACACACACACACACACACACACACACACACACACACACACACACACACACGCATGCCACACACGCACACACGCACACACGGCACGCACGCAGTCATTCACGTGGATACACGTGTCTCCATATTTTTGTCTATTAACAATGTAAACATAATAATAATAACAATAATACATTTATAAGACTTTTTTTTTTTAAATACATAAAAGTAGCTGATAATTAAAAAAAAATACACACAAGCAAAACAAGAAGCAAAAACAACATGAAAGGCAAAAGGTAGAAGAACAAGCACAGTATATAAGTGTGGTGTGAGTGAATGAAGCACGAAGCTGAGGGAAGGGGGGGGGGGGGGGGAATACAGCTGGTATTTCTGGGCAGTTACTACCCCCAAAACACAGGGAGAGCCATTCGCTGGGGGGGAGAGGGGTAGGGGGTAGGGGGGAGCTGGGGGGGGGGGGGGGTAGCACCCTGCTAGCGTTTTGAATGGTTTAGAGACGGCCAATTTTAGCCCCACTGTCTCTGTTGCTTTTCTCCTGTGTTCGCGTCACAGAGGGAGGGTACTAAAAATAACCTCGACGTGACACATGGGGGGCTATAAATGAGTAAGAGCACAAGTGTTGTTTGCAAATAAGATTGCACAATCCCCACGCCCGCCAGCCAGCCAGCCATGAGCCAGCCAGCCAGCCTGGCCCTGTTAGTAATGCCACATCCACTTCCCCCCCCCCCCCCCATGGCGAAGCACACCCCCCAACCCAACCCCTCACCACCCAGAGCCATCTAATAGAAGAGTTATACGACATTGAGGGGGCAGAAACCCAGAGCCATCTAATAGAAGAGTTATACGATATTGAGGGGGCAGAAAAACAGAGCGCTCGAGCGCTGTTCTAATGCAGCCCTGAACTGATAGACAAGCTGGAGTTGGAAATGCATTGTTTTCAATGAGGGCAGCCGCAAAAATAAGAGCAATTTTAAGCATGATGTGTGCAACATGAAAACTGTTTTAAAGTATTGTACAGTATAACAACTAATGTCTCTTTAATGTTTATGTTGTACGATTACTACAAAACAATCTAAAATAAAGGGATTTAAGATCATTAAAGCTGGGGCTGTGTTGCCCTGTGAGTCCAATGCATTTCTGCCTGTATACTTCCAGTCCAGGGACTTGTCCCAGTTGGGTTGAGTCCCCATTCTCTTTTTTTGGTTTTTTATTATATTTTTTATCCCACGATTTTGTAACCCATTTTTCACCCCTGTGCCAATCATCTACTGTGATCCTGGGCTCTACACACCCTCCGCCAACCTGGGGAGAGCAACGGACTTGAACTCATGCTCCCTTCATGCCTGAGTGTCCAAGTTGCTCCTTTACAACCTGACAGGGGGGAGTTTCCCTGGTTGGACGTCGTAGCGCGTGGAAGGAACACGTTATTCCAACCAGTTCCTTTCCCCTCCATCAGGCGCCCCGGCTGGCCAGGGGGAGGCAGTATAGAGACCAGTTCCTTTCCCCTCCATCAGGCGCCCCGGCTGGCCAGGGGGAGGCAGTTTAGAGACCAGTTCCTTTCCCCTCCATCAGGCGCCCCGGCTGGCCAGGGGGAGGCAGTGTAGAGACCAGGATTACTGCATGTTTTTGTGAGGGATTTATGATCATTAAAGCTGGGGCTGTGTTGCCCTGCGAGTCCAATGCATTTCTGCCTATACTTCCTGTCCAGGACTCGTCCCAATTCTCAATGCGTAGTCCATTGGACTGAAGCCCCATGAAGTGAACGCAGTTTGCGTAACTCTGTCTATATCTAAGCCCCCCCCCCGCCCCCCCCCCAACCCCAGACAGGAGTGACCTGAGCAGCTCATTTCCTCCATGAACAACATAACGTGCCTGTCCAGTGTCCGGTGGGTTGTTGCTGGGGCAGGCGGATCATTATTAACCTTTCAGAATGCCTGCACTTTATAAGAGCAGAATTTAAGTCTGGCAGGTCTATAGTCTGATCTATTTTTAAAGCCACAAAATGTTTCCATGTTCCACTTCAGCCTTTTGAGAACACGCAACACGCCATCATGACTCAGAACATGTCTGACTCGACAGACGGTGAGACGGGCCGGTTCCGGGGGGTCCGATAGCGTCCCCTGACGGGGCGGGGAGGGGGACGGGGGTCTGATAGCGTCCCCTGATACCCGTGGGTAATTGGGCTTACACATTATGGCGCTGATGGAAAGTCAACAGGAAATGAGCATGAAAGGCTAATCTCAAACCTCGAGGAATGGAATCTTAATCTTATTATTTTTTACAAGACGTTCTGCAGATGCCCCGAGTGATGTCCCTGTGTGTGTGCGTGTGTGTGTGTGTGTGTGTCGTGTGTGTGTGTCCGTGTGTGTGTGTGTGTGTGTGTGTGTGTGTCGTGTGTGTGTGTCGTGTGTGTGCGTGTGTGTGTGTGTGTGTGTCGTGTGTGTGTGTGTGCGTGTGTGCGTGTGTGTGTGTGACGGACAGTATGTATGTATGTACAGTATGTCACGTACCAAACTGTGCATTTCAAATCCATCCTAAAACTCATGCACGAGAAACACAAAACAAGCCTTTCACATCCCCGAGAGAGAGAGAGAGATCTGCGTGTGGGCGTCTAAAAAAATGGAATGAATAATAAGGCTTGAGAACATGAAGCAGGTGAGAGATGAAGATGAAGAGGATGATGATGATGATCCCGTTGAGCAGAGACAGGTTCCAAAATGGCGGACGTGTCACTTCCCCTCCCTGTCACCACATCTAATGACTCAGCTCCCTTTCACAGGTCTGTTTCCAAACAGGTGTCTCCTAAGTCAAAGACCCTCAAGTCCTTCTCTCAGAGGGGAGGGGTGTGTGTGTGTGTGTGTGTGTGTGTGTGTGTGTGTGGGGCTGTGCATACGTGCGTACGTGTGTGTTAGGTTAGTGACCGGCCAGGCGAGGCTAAGTGTCCCTTTATTCGCATCCATAAGAGCAATCATGAGGAGTTCCTCCTGCAGTAACATGAATCCCATTCTTTCCAACACTTTATATACTGCATGTTGCTAGGCTCTGATAGGCTCTGATGAAAACAACCCCCCCCCACCCCCCACCCCCCAGTGTGTGTGCGACCTTTTACAGTCATCAACAGAACCCTCGTCTCGTCAAACATAAAACACTTAGAGATAAAAGGTTAAGTGTACGACGTGACTGAAGGTCAGATATGAAACAATGATGTAGCAGGCGTGTAAAGCCTTTTATAGCTTGTTTCCGGTGATGGTAGGTATGTCTCACAGTAAAGAATATTTAGGACGACCGTTGAGACGAGACATGGACACTTTCAAAGAAACTAGAGAAACGGTTGGAAGGCACTTAAAACACCCGCCTTCTAATGAGAGAGAGCGCGCAAAATCTGTCTCGGAAGAGAAGAGCCACCCATCGACTGATCTAATATACGGCAACCTTCCCCGTGTTTCTTCACTGGTCCGATCCAGAAGAACATATAGTTTGCCGGCCACTGTCTGCTACAGACAGAGCTGACCGTGAGGTTATATCTTCCCTTCTTCTTCTCTGGAGTCCTGCCTCAGGGCGGACCAGAGGTAGAATATACTGTCGTTTCCCTGATGTCATCGCTATAAGGGACGGCTGGCAATGAAGGACCGGGAAGTCTGGCGTAATATTGTGTGAAATCCACGATCTCGACCGCCGTCGAAAAAATGATGATGATGATGATGTCTCACACTGGATGGTCTCCATGTGAGTCTGAGCAGAGACAGAATGGCAACAACCCCCCCCCCCCACACACACCCCCCCCCCCCCCCCACCCACCCCTCTCCAACATTAGCATATGTGATCCAGATGGAGTCACTCAGTCAGAAAGCGTAGGAGTGCAAAAGCGCTTCTCTTCCAAACCAGAGTTATGTATGGAATCCAAGCTCCAACAAACCATGTATGTCCAGATGACATATCTCTGATTAACCCCGCTGTGCAGTGCACTATAACCACTTTCACTTGACAATACATTTTAGTTGAAGTTCTTATTGAGTGAATCAAGGACACTTGGACCTGTGAATGTCGCAGTGTGACATAATATTGGCTGCTGGGAGATCTGTTCTGTTATCCTCTGTTTATCTCACAGAGACACACAGACAGTGCCGCCATTAGCACTTTTCTTTAGCTAAATATGGAAAGAGAGAGATTTCCATGGACTCAGAAGAACTCTCGATAATGTCAAGTACTAATCCTTAGAACCTCTACAGCAGTCTGATAGTGATTTATCAGAACAACAAGGGTCCATCTAGCCAGGGGCCTTAATGCCGGGCCAGCATGTCATGTACCCCCCCCCTCCCCCTGTAGCAGTCCAATCTATTCTGGCTCCCAGCCAGCACACCTCTAGGCCACTCGCACTCACAAGAACAGATATGTCAATCAAATACCAATGAGCCAGGGTGTCTGGCGTGGGCCTGAGGGTCAAATACTACACATACCAGGTGTAGTTTTAGAAGTGGCTTTGACATTAAACAGGAGCCAGTGGTCAGAGCGAGCTCACCCGGCAACCATCCAGACCCCGGTGGGGTGAGAACAACACCCCACAGAGAGGGGCTTCTAAACCCCCTTCCCGTCATATTCGGTGACCGGCCAGCCAGCCGCGTGTAGCCGGAGTCGGGAGTCAACCGCCGTCTATATCCATGGATTGGACACCCCTTGTGACTCAAGCACAGCGGCGTCTGGGAACAGGAGACCCTCCCCAGCCCCCCGTCCTGAGCTGGTGACTAGGACATGATCTCATGTCGTAGCCAGGCAGGGGTGGTGGTGCCTCATATGATCCAGGCAGGGTGTGGTGTTCCCGGAGGTGACGGACTGACTGACTGACTGACAGACAGGCGGAACGGGCATGCAGGGAACATCTGCTCTGCTCTGCTCTGCAGGGCAGCCTGCAGTACGTTACCATACTTGCCCTGCCTGGTGCCAGCTAAACAAGGCCCCGAGGCATGGATTTGTCAGGGCAGCACCGCCCGCCCGCCACTGCTGCACATCTAACGTCAACCTAAGAGTCATCTGTGTGACAACCTCATTCCCTCGCCCTTCAATCACTTTAAATATACCAGATAGACAGACAGGCAGGCGGGGTGGGCGACATTTAATATCTCCGCCAGGACATCATTTGTGTGTGTGTGTGTGTGTGTGTGTGTGTGCGTGCGCGTACATATGACAGCGTATAGCTGGCTGTCATATTTCCTGCACACATTAACTGCTGGCCAAATTCTCAAAGATTTTCCCAAATCGCTGAATGACAACTATGTAATTCTTTCGGAGTTTAGAAACCCTCCAAGCTATGGGATTAAGGCATGTAAGCAAATTACACTTCTCCTGTCCCCTCTCGTCTATATGGGATGTAACAGATCTAGGTATATAGCGCAGACACACTTAGACCCCCATTAGCAGCTCAGTGGCCTTAAAGGTCTTATGGTTAGAGTCTGGGAGGTCACGGTTTGATCCCATCCCCGGCCGGGTCACACCAAAGACTCTGGAAAGTGGGACCCAGTGGTGTGTGTCCCTGCTTGGCAGTGGCACTCTGCATCAATGGGTTGGATTGGGGGGTAAGTCCCTGCGACATACTATACTATACTATAGCGTCATATCCAGGGGGGGTACAGTCTTGTACATCAAGCTGCCTCACGCTACAGAAACAGGAGATAGGCTCCTGCCCCGCCCCCCTATGGGCCTCATGGCTCCGCAAGGCTTACTGTCTACGTACTGTACTTACAGTATGTACATACCAGAAAACCCCAAACAGAATCTTTACAGAGATTTCAGTCCTGGCGCTCGGCAAAGCTTGCACAAAGAAATAAACTAATATAGCCTCCTATAGCACATCGCCCTCAAATCAAATCACACACAAACGTATAGTTGTTGCTCGGACGAACGTAAACATGTTTTGGGTGATGTGATGAGACCAGGAGTACGGATAACGGATAATCTCCATGGCTGTAGAGAGTTTTAAGAGCTATTATTGTTATAGGGGCTGCCACCAACCGGGCAGAGATGTGCGCTCACCGTTGTATAGTTGTGAATTTCAAGGGTCTGGGATTATCGTGGAGTCTCTATAATGCTTGAGTAGACCACACAGAATCATCGGGCGATTAAGAGTGACTTAATGTGCTTCAACCTCGCCCATAGTAACCTCTGTTTCCTACAGTTATGTCACGTATCTTCATGTAGGCAACGTGTGCCTCAATGTTTACCTATTCCTTCCTAAATAAAATAAAAACACGTGTCCCACGTGGTGGGTGTTGCGTAAATGGGTGTATATACACAGCAACGCTGTGAGCATTCCTGGCCAGGGAGCCGAGGCTCCTGTTGTAAGGAAGACAATACAGAGATGGCCTATTGCCGAGTGCAGTCACAACAGCAGCTGTCTGATACATCACTTATCCCTATATCATATTCCAATATGGCACCCGCTCCATAGCACTGTCACTGGTGTCTCTGAATTAACACACAGTAAATCTAAATCGTCGACTTTACACTAAGGTAAAAGCCATGGCTATTGTATTCAGTCTGAGTATGTTTTCCACTGCCTGTGCCCGAGACTGATGCAACTCACAAACAAAACTCACTGAGACAGAACAACAAACACTGGATACTTTTAGACCTGGTGTTTGAGAGAGAGATCACACAGTAACATCCTGAGGGCGTGCCAACGTAACCAAATGGACCCTTTACCGGTCTCTCTCTCTCTCTGCATGAGTTACAAATGGATACGTGACAGTGAGCCATTTATACTCGCAAAACAAATGACCCTTTCTTGAGGACGAGCAGCGGCAGTTGGGGGGGAAGCTGAATTGGCTTCCCAAAAAGACTGCTTAGTTTAACCCATTCTGACCTGAGATCAGATTCATACGAGGTTTCCACTGGACACACACTGGTCTGATTAACCCATTCTGACCTGAGATCAGATTTAAAAAATGTCAGTCGTTCTTCGATTTTTCAAAAATAGCAGACCTACAAGCTCGTAGCGCGCCACTCGGTGGCGCGCTATGAGCTTGTAGATCTGCTATTTTTCAATAGCTAAAGCATAACATGATGCTAACACAAAAATGGGTTCCCGTTCAGAAGGGGATAAAGCATGGAAATGGAAACATGACGAAAACATGAGAAAAGAAATGAGATGTTTATATTGACTTGATCAATGTGTCTCATTTTGTCTGGTTGACTGACTCTAACGCTCAACAGGTCAAAGTAAACGTAGTGCTGCAGACGATAGGAGCGGTGCAGCCCATCCTTACATGCCCTCATGTAAGCCTTGTTTGATGTTAAGGGTAAAAGCATTACAAAACATTATTCCTGTCAAAAGGAACGTGTAAAAGTGTAAAAAAGTGCCGGGTTCGGGGAATATAATCTGGAAGTAGTCTTTTACAGACACAAAGACACGGTTTGTTTTAGGCATTGTTTTTAAAACATGGATGTTGTTGTTATCACATGCATTATATTTCATAATAATAATAATAATAATAACACTGGCCTTTTAAAAAGTACAGCGTTGACCACTTACCGCGTGTCCTTCAAACTCCATCTCAGAAAAGAATCTATACCAAGGCTCATTCTCTAAATCTACATCTTCTGGACTTACATCCTGAGTCTAGGGGGGGCGTGGCAACAAGGAAAAGAGGAGAAAGACAACAAGAGAGAGAAGACATTTAGGACAGCACAGAATATACACATGATGAGGCTGAATGAAACACAATGATTCCTCCCCCCGGTGTCATAAAACACTGCTTCTCTCCTGCTCCGGGGAACCCCACAGGGGGGGCTTTGAGAGAGAACGCTGCACATGCAGCTAAATTATTTACAGTTTGGATCCAAATGGGCCCTTTTCATGGACATGATGATTTTACAGTATAGACTGGGAGTCCCTTGGCAGAATCCATATCAAACTGGTCCTTGGAAATCAAAAGGTTGAAATCTTAAATGTCCAGAAGACTTAAGTTCTAAAAAAAAAATGTGGATGCCATTCCTGGCATTGCTTGACAATAGTTGAGTGTCTGTGATCAGGATATATATATATATATATATATATATCTGGCTGCTATGGTGGATCCTTCACTCATGGGGCTGTATTTTGCGTGTCTTAAGTACCAGGTCTTATTCCCTAACTTGAGTAAACTAAAGACCTGGAGGCGTGATCAATGCCATTTGGCTATTCTGAGTGGCCAAAGAGCATTGATCACGCCTCCTGGTAAGACCTGGTACTTAAGACATGCAAAATACAGCCCATAGACTCTTAACTACCCCTGCTTTCTGATAGTCATCCATCCCACCCATGTGTCCTTTTGTGTGTCTTTTGTCTAGTTAGATTTATGTTTCTGTATGTAGTGTTAATCTTATTTTCCTGTCATTTTGTGTCCTGCAAAATATACTAAATAAAGTAGGTAAAAATAAATAAACTCTAATTCTAATCAAAAAAATTATGTCTTGGTACGGTATATTAACCAAGCTAGTTGGTGCATCCTTCAACCTTTATTTGGAAATGTATTCTATTACACTCACTGACATACTGTTGGCCATTAAACCAGTATGCATAAAGCCAGTATATGCAAGGACAGATATTTGATAAGTGATTCAACGCAATGAATTTGTGAGATATTGTTTGCAAGGTCTCAATATAAAATGTAATATAATGTTTGGCACCACAGTGGAGAGAGTATACTGGATGGAAGCAAGAGAGAACGCAGCCAGCTACAGCAACAAATGTATTGACAGACACGTAAATAACTGTCTGGGCTCTGCAATTACACAACAAATGGTGTCCTGCATTTCAGAAGGTTCTCAGAGTGAAGGAGTGCTGAATTCTATCAGCTATCAGCTGCACTCTAACAGTAGGGCTGGACCATATGACTTCATTATCAATATGTCACTCTAACAGTAGGGCTGGACCATATGACTTCATTATCAATATGTCACTCTAACAGTAGGACTGGACGATATGACTTCATTATCAATATGTCACTCTAACAGTAGGACTGGGCGATACGACTTCATTATCAATATGTCACTCTAACAGTAGGGCTGGACGATACGACTTCATTATCAATATGTCACTCTAACCGTAGGACTGGACGATATGACTTCATTATTAATATGTCACTCTAACAGTAGGACTGGACGATAAGACTTCATTATCAATATGTCACTCTAACAGTAGGACTGGACCATATGACTTCATTATCAATATGTCACTCTAACAGTAGGACTGGACGATATGACTTCATTATCAATATGTCACTCTAACAGTAGGACTGGACGATATTACTTCATTATCAATATGTCACTCTAACAGTAGGACTGGACCATATGACTTCATTATCAATATGTCACTCTAACTAACAGTAGGACTGGACGATATGACTTCATTATCAATATGTCAAATCAATTGTGCCGTATGCCACATCTTTATCACACATTTCACTGGTGATCTTTTGCTTCGACTACGATTAATGAAAGATTCTTAAAAAAGAGAATAGTGAAAAGAGAGATAGAGAGAGATAGAGAGAGAGAGAGAGAGAGAAGGAGAAGGAGAAGGAGAAGGAGAAGGAGAAGAGAAGAGAAGAGAAGAGAAGAGAAGAGAAGAGAAGAGAAGAGAAGAGAAGAGAAGAGAAGAGAAGAGAAGAGAAGAGAAGGATAACATTTTCCGGTATGTTGCAACGTTCAAGACCCCCTTTGGGGAACAGACTCAGGGGCCGAGCTACACATTCAGACAAGAAGGTGTGTCTTAAGGAAAGGCCAATTATGACCTGGTGACGAAGCTCCTCGTCACAAGACAGTCCTCAAGGACACAGGATGACGGCACAACACACGACTGCACTTCCTCTCAAGAAAACACAGTATCCATCTTGTGTGTGCGTGTGTGCGCGCGCGTGTGTGTGTGTGTCTGTACACTGATCCCCCCCCACACACACACACACACACACACACACACACACACACTCACACCAAGCCGATTCAGCCCAATAACCTTAAGTTGAACACGGGCAGAACAATGGCTATCCCTTGTAAGTGATACTCCCACACTGGCAGAAAGGATCATCTGTCGCCGCAACGCGACACCCTTTAGGAATGTCGCACACATGGCAACTCAGCCTGCAGTTAATATACTACTACGACTACCTCCTCCACCCCCCCTTTAGCGCCCTGTTAGTGAAGCCAGCCTGCACGCGCCCCGCCAGCTTTACTAAACGTAGGGGAGAGAGAGAGAGAGAGAGCGGTTACACAACATGCACAGTCAGTCAGTCAGTCAGAGAACACATCATGAGGCAATGCAAGACAGCAGCTTGGGCTTGCAGGGCTATATGTGAGCGTACCGTTCTCTCCAGCTTAAGCACTGATGATTTCCCCGGCTCGTATTCAAAGATGCTCTTGGGTTCGGCGCGATACTTCCTGGTGTCCACCTTTTTATCTGGGGGCTCCCACTCGTTCCTGTGAAGAGGGAGAGAGGAGAGGGAGAGGGAGAGGGGGGGTTGAGATGGAGGAGAGCCTATCTCCATGGCAACCGTTCTATAAAGATGACGTCCCAGTCGTGATGAGAGCTCGTCCATTTGGATCTTCGATCTCCCCCCCCCCACCCCACCCCGCGTTGTCTTCACTCATGAATGATGACGGAACACAAAGTCCATTTCACAGGCCTGTCAAAGTACTAATTGAATCAGATCAACAACATTGTTCGCTATGACCGAAACGAGAGAAAACTAAATGTATTGGATGATGCAATGTATTTAAAATATAATATATAGGCTAGACCAAAAATGTGTTTCTATAAAAAAACAAAATTACATTAAATGAATATACATTTATTTGTACAATTTATTGATATAGCCTCGTTCCCAGCCTTAAGGTCATTACACACTGGCGAATTGGCGACGCGATATATTCGTGCGAATAATTCGCATTTAAAAAAAAACAATTGAAGTCCATGCATTAGTGGCGAATGTGCGAAAATACGCTCTGGTGTCGTATTTTGCAGAGATTCGCAGGCGAACTGCAACATGCAATATTTCGCATTTTCAGATCGCTTATTCGCATCGCGTCGCTAATTCGCCAGTGTGTAATGACCTTTACTCATCTGCGAAGAGAAAAGCCTGATGGTGACAACCTCAGGCCCCTTTTCCACCGGCTGGGAACTGGTTCAGTTCAGAACAATTATTTTTGGTCCATGAGCCAGACCTCCAAAATTGGAACGTTAATTAATAACGGCCTTTCTTATAGGCCCCCGCCCCTCTCCCACTGTTTATATTGTGTTTAGTTTCCAAGATGGCCGCAGCACCAGGAGGGGGTGGGGCGGAGGTGAGCGGGCGGGCGGGGTCGACATATGCCCAGGTGTCAGGTGAGAGAATATATTCTTTCAGAAGACTTTTTATTCATTTCGACGTCAGGCCTATGGGGTCAGTGGCCTGAGGCTATAACTATTTTCCTTGGCATGGGATGGTTTGGAACACAGAATTTGACTAGAGCACTGGTTCCTAAACCTTTTCATATCAAAAAGTCAAGTCAAATTGACACTAATGAGCCCGAGGACCCCCATTTGAAAAATACATGCCAGGGACCCCCATAAGAGAAGACTTTTACGGCTCTAGCAGTGATTCTCAAACCGTTTAATTTCAAACACCCCCAGTTTGACATGCATTAGGCTACGGAACCCCCATTTAATGGCATTTCTATCTCTGAGACCCACAACTTATAATGGAAACTCTGACTGAGAGTGTAAACTACTTATCATTTATCTGGGGGGACCCCCTGGAACTCCCTCAAGGACCCCTGGGGGTCCCCGGGCCCCACTTTGGGAACCACTGGACTTGATCAATACATACATAATTACCTTTGGTGTAAGAATGAGAGAGCGAGAAGGAATATCAAGTTTCCTTCTACAAACTAGATTACTAGAATTGACAAACTGCAAATTCCAGCTAAATATTACTAAACCATGTTGTTTCTTGCAGCTCTTTTACACCTAAAGGTTTTTACACATCTTAAACAAACAGTACTAACCATTGCCGTTTAATTTTTAACCTCAAACAGCGTATACATTACGTAACGTTTTTGGACAAAGAAAGCCAGTCCGGTTCGTTCAGAGGACAGTCGCTTAGTCATGTCATCTAGAGCTCCACTGAACAGCAGTTCATCCTCCGTCACCTGTCCTCCCTTCAGCACTCCATCATTCATTCTTATAAGCACGCTTCAAAGGGTGGATTTTCTTTGTCAACACTGACTTTCTATGCATGTGTGTGTGTGTGTCTCTGTCTCTCTGTGTGTGTGTGTGTGTGTGTGTGTGTGTGTGTGTGTGTGTGTGTGTGTGTGTGTGTGGTGTGGGGTGACCTGGGTGGGGGTCACGGGCTCACAGCAGGGCTGTGACCCCACTTTGTTGTGGCGTATACAAAAATAGTTAAAATAGCAACATAAGCTCAAAAAACCTGTCGCAATCAAGCTTGTATAGATGTGCCATTTTCACTCGTTCCCCAGCCCTATGCTGTAGGTCGACAGTTAGCATGCGAGCTAGCTAGGGTGCTACCACATGAGACATGAGTTGACACACCCTGTGTATGATACAAGAATCAGTCCTGTTGGCCCGGACGGTTAGCTCAACCGTTTGGGCCCCTAGGTATCAAACCACTGCCATAAAGCGTTGGGTGTTTGCGGCAGATGAAGGGGAGAGGGAGACCCACCAGATGAAGGGGAGAGGGAGACCCACCAGATGAAGGGGAGAGGGAGACCCACCAGATGAAGGGGAGAGGGAGACCCACCAGATGAAGGGGAGAGGGAGACCCACCTGTTGGGTTTGAGGGAGGAGGTCCGCGTTGGCACGGGCAGCGACCTGGGCAGCGAGCCGGCTCTTGGAGCCACCACCTCTGGAGCCATCTGAGAACGTGGGACCCCGTTCACTGAAACAGAATTTACAATTTTACAATTTACAATTTAGGCATTTAGCAGACGCTCTTAATCCAGAGCGATTTACATTAAGCAAGAACAAAAGCATGGGAATACATCACATAAAAAGCATTTATCATGAAACATGCGTAAGCTAAGAAAGTGGAATATCTATATAATGAAACTATACATATAAACTATACATCTATACTACTATGCTATACATATGTACTATGGCGTGCTATGACTATATACAGTGCAATTCTAGTGCTGTCTACATAACATGCTATAAGTCTGTATGAAATGCTATCCAAGTCTACAGAAATGCTATCTAAGGGGGTGGGGTAAGTGCTATGGGCCATAATGGGCCATGATGGGCCATGATGGGCCATGATGGGCCATGATGGGCCAGAATGACACTCCGCTGTATTAAATGGATCACCTGAAATGTCGCCATTTAAGAGAGTCCCCACATGTTTTGTATGTCTAGAGCTAGACACAAAAATAATTCTGTCTAAACTGTCCAAGATGTGTCTACACGACACGTGACAAAATACAAATTTCCTGATTTAACATTATTTATCATGCTTTGATTGGTAGATTAAGAACTATATAAAAAATAACATTTACACTAGATAAAAGCACATATTATTGAATTTAAGATGAATTAAACTTTTGGTAACCAGTGAAGTTAGTCTCAAGGGGTTAATCGTTTTATCACTTCTAACTAAAACAATAGTGGAAATACAGGTTCTTATGATAAGTATGCATTTATTGACCAAATACAGAGAAGTTTAGGGAGAAATTATGAGAAACGTATAGCTCCATAAACGTGACCTTACACATATACTGTATTTCTAAGAGGTTTATGGGTGACTATGGATGCATTCAGAGAAAATTATAGACCCCTATTCCTTTTTGATATGTCTCTTAATTTATACAGCATCATACAACAGAATCATGCACCGGAAATGTGTTGCAATAGCTTACAGTAATTGTTAATGAGCTATTTTTGGAAAAGGAGGCTAAATGAAACGCTATATGCTTGGTGACGCATTGCGAGTTTGTAGATCTGTTATTTCTTGCAGAATGTTACCCCCTCCCAGAACAGGGAAGCTATAGGGTTCATGTGTTATTAACACACCCAGAGAGCCGAGAGCAGTGAAGTGACAGGTTGTCCAGACGAGGACCCATATCTCCACATCTCTACTGTCGCCACTCTCACAACTTGGACCCCTCGAGGGCTCAATAAAAATGTCTTTGCCCCTCTCGGTGTCAACTGATGTTACCAGTTCAATCACCTCCCCGAGCACTGATGAGGCCTATTCTAGAATGAGCCGTATCTCATTCACACTAGCACCTACGGCCCTGTGCCCGGCCTGACTGACAGTGGCCAACTGCAACACACCAGATACTGTACTCTATGTGAATAAAAATACACCTGCACCTACATGTCAAACACTTAAGAGCAAAGATGTTTGTAAACAAGCAGCTGGCATTGGGTGTTAACCTCTCCGCAAGCATGTGTGCATGCATGTGTGTGTGAGAGAGAGAGAGGGAGAAATATAATATATATAATATAATGAATGTCTCAACATTCAGAACAATATCAATACTGGCCCAAGAAAAAGCAACCTATTAAAAGAACCCTTTTTGAATCTATGATTGTAAGTATACAGACTACTCTGAGGCTATCCATGTTTATGAAGATCTGACATTTCTAACCAATATTATTGTTCGAGAGGTGTTTTTACAGAATAAAATAACAGTCACTAACCCCCAATTGAGACCAATGACTAAAAACAGAGTTGAGAAAACCCTTGCACTGTAGCCTCATACTTTGTGTCAACTCAGCTCAGCTAGCACTTAGTGTAAGTGCTGTAAAGGAAATTCCACTGTGAAGCGGGCCACTGGGAATTGTACAATATATTCAGGAAATATACAGTTCTTGAAATTGGGTTCAACGTGAAGTTTGAACCCAGGGATGCCAACGATAGCCGCCAGAATTAACTAGAAGTTTGCAGTGTTTCAGTGTAATTCATTCTGCCGTGACCTGCCAGGTCAGGACCTGCAGGGTACCTATTTTTGTGCACATTTTTGACAATAAAAACTCGAACCTTGAACTGTATCTTACCGTCTTCCAAGTAGCCGAAGGGCGTGGGGCCATCGTCTGAAAGAGGAACACAAGAGAATCTAAATCCATTCAATATCCATCCTCTAGTTGAAGTTCATTACTGAACATTCTAAGCCTTTGATGCTCAACACCGTAACTTAATTACTCATACAGTAGGGCTATATCTTGCGCTTATCCTTAACTCTTATCCCTAAACTTATTTGCCATTTTTTTTACTATTAAAAAACCCCCTTTTAAAATAGTTCAAATAGTCGATGTACAAGCTCACAACGTGTAGATGTACAGTAGATCGGCTATAGTTGAACTATTTTAAAATTATTTTCAAAATAGTAAAAAAAAATTGCAAAAATAAGTTTAGGGATAAGGGATAAGGGGGTGGAGCAAGATGGAGCCCATAAGCGTGTCAAATTACTCATAGTGTGTCAAAATAATACAATATTGTATCAAAGATTATTTTTAGAAAGCATTTTAGGAAAAAACGAACAAAAAAAGCGTTTTTTTCAGTGCTGTTTCAGACCTTCCATTAGTCTAATCATTACACTTTCCCCTATAGTAATCAAAGCGTATGTCTGAGACAGTGTCAGGTCAACGTTACGTACTTGGGAGTTCAGAGGATGCATTACTGAGCTAAAAACAGATACCCTGACATCGATTTGCATCCATGTTATGAATAAATAATGGTCAATAAAGGGTTGAAAACAACGTCTCCACATTTAGAATGAAAACACAACATCTTTTCTGGAAACAACAACCAACTCAAACTCAAAATCAAAGGGATATAGCGTTCAACTCAGCTGTGGATGAGGATGAGTATAGCCTACATAACATAACATAACATAACATAACATGAAAACACAAGGAAACATGTGCGCCATGTGCTTTTGGTACAAATAAAAAAAGTCCTCTTTGTCAGTCTGTAGTCAATAGGTCTTTTCTGGAAACAAACAGAATAAATCAAAGGGATATAGCGTTCCAAACAGCACAATGAGCCAGTTGTCAGCTGTGGAGGAGGATGAGTAGCCTATAGGCCTTAACACAACAACATAACATGAACACACAGGGGAACATGTGCGCCATGTGCTTTGGCACAAATAAATAAACTCCTCTTTGTCAGTCTGTGTAGTCAATAGGACTCCAGCACCACCTAGTGACTGAAATACCACACTGCAAGTAAGTTGAGTACAAGGCGAATGAGTTGACAAGTATATAGTCATGCTCTGATGGTTATGCTGTTTACATGAATTAACACTCCACTATAAGTCACTAAGTATCTATCTAAAGAGATCAGCTCAGCTCTACAGGGTCTGAATGATGAGCAACACAAGGAAAAGTCAATGAACAAAATGTTATGTTTTTTAGTAAATTAAAATGAAGAGACAAGAGTTTTCATAGAGATTTCTTGAACTGTTAATAAGAACCAAAGTTGTCATTATTCTGAAGATCAGCATGCTCTCAGAATAACATGAAGGCCACTCTGACAATACATGGGGATTCTTTATTTGTCCTTATAGTACCGGTACTTTAACTATGGTTAAATCAAGATGGTGACCTAATTACTGCCAATTATGCCATATATATACTATACTGTGAAGCTACAATCCTATGTCTGCTGTGTCACTCTCCCGATGGAGAGAGGAAAATGCTTAATGCTACGATGCCCAAATTACAGAAATGAGGGCGGCACAATGGTGGTGTCAAATGTGGTTTGCTTCAGGTAACATTATTGACATTGTAGGACGAGTAGGAAGGCCCAGCTCTCCAACCACTGCAGTGCAGACATGGTTATTTATGTCTGAATGCTTCTGTTGAATGAACTCCTGGATTGTAGTTTAAATCAGACTCAGTGTTTCTCTCAGTGTCTTAATTTGCATTTTAATTATTTCAAGAAATCTTCATGACGCTTGTAGTAAATAAATGTCAGCTACATGGGAAATGCTGAGCTTTTGGATGGAATTGGACCTGCGGGGTATTTAAAGCATTTGAAATACTTTCAAATACTTTTGAAAGTATATTTCTGTTCTGACTATATTTCCATTTGGTGCCAGATTGGGATATATTGCTGTAGGTTTTGTTCTAGCTCTGGTCCATAGCTCTAATGCTTTTCATTTAGAGCTATGTTACTCTCAACTTCCGCCGCTCGCATGAATGCGGGAAATTGGGGGCAATTCTCTGGGCAATATCGGTAGAAGGCGCAGTGGAGTAACTAAAAGTATTTTTTCCCCCGGTGGAAACAAAATCCCCTTTTGGCCAAAAAGTGCATCCACTATAAGGAAAGTAAGCTTTCTAATGACACAACCCGCCTTTGTTTTGGTGAGTAGCAAAAACGTTCTTTTTATTTACGCTAAAGAGGAGAGGCTGGTCTGCATGCGAGTTGAGAGTAACATAGCTCTAAATTTGTCAGGCAGCCTCTGTAGACATTTTTAAAGCTCAGCTCAAGACCCACTTCTACAACATTGCTTTTAATTGATCTTTTTTTTTTTTTGTTATTCATGTCCTCACTGTATTGCATTACTGCTTGTTTTTTAATGTCGTTGCCTTGCTTTTCTTTTATTCTCCATTGTTCTGTAAAGCACTTTGAGCTGCATTTCATGTCATGAAAGGTGCTATACAAATGCATTAGAACTATGGACCAGAGCTAGTTTTGTTCTTGCCTGTTGACCAGGATGCTGAAGTATTTGAAAGAGCCCATGGGATGAAGACACTATAGAGGAGATTAGTAAAGCCAATGGAGCGGGACGCTTACTGCCATTGGGTACCTTTTGACTTCATCATAGAGTCATAGTTCTCTGGGAAAATGTAGGTGGGACGGTATGGGTTTTCCTCAATAGGTTCTGAACATGGTCGATGATGGAGAGACGGAACATAGTGGGGGGAGGAAAATGAAACAAACACTCACTGGGAGGGTGACCTTACAGCGATACAGAGATAGAACATCTTGTCAGTCACACACAAAGACAACAGGAAGAGGACAAGCTGTTCCTTACCGGGTATTCTGTGTATCTGTTTGAACATATTCTTATACCAGTCTTTGGACTTCTCCGTGTTCTGCAAGAGAGATATGCAAGTATACTGTAAGTAATCGTGTGTCACTCATAGGGGCATAGCAAGTATTTCTGGGAAGTATTTTCCATGTGATTTTTAGACAGCCCTATAATCTGAGTAAAGTTTGACTGATGAGTGTCATGGTAAAATCTGTCCAAATTAATCCTCAAATCAAGTAAGTCAAAGAACCACGCACACACACCAAAAAAGACAACCTTGCTATCTCTATGATTAATTTAGCATTAGTGTCGGCTGGCTCCATATACGAAGCTTTATAATTATGATCAGTAACTTACAAAGAACCAAGCTATGTGTCTTCTACCACATTTGAGAATGAGACATCAACTCCTCTGAGGTCAAAGAACCACAAGACAACTGTAATGAATGTAACACATTTGACCTTTTCAAAGCATGTCTTTGAAGCAGTGAGTCTACTGATCTTTCATGATGAATCTCCACACACACCCATTCTGGATCTTGAACTTGACTGTGACCTTTGAACCAGACACTTAACCCCTAACTGCTCCCCGGGGAACTGTATTCATTCATGGCGCCCGATGATCCAAATAGTTATAGGACGGGTGAAATGCAAGAGGACAAAGTTGACGTTTGCGCAAATGTACAGTGACACATGTGACCAGATTTGACTGAGAGCCTGCCATTGCACAAGCTCCAGCATTTCACCAGAGGAGAAAAAAAATATTTATTTATTTTTCAAAATAAGTTAATAGCACTCTTCACATACTAGAGCATGTCTGAAATAAATGTCAGAGCTAAATATGAAATAAATGCTTAAACATGTAGCTAGATGTAATGTTAGAGACCACAGAAGTGAACCTTTCAAGCCCATTTTCTCAACTCCTGTTTTCTGCAAGACATTACTCTATAAGCCATATCTCCAAAACTGGTGGGTCAAACTGAACAACCAACTGTCCAAATGTCAACTTGAAGCTATGATTCCCTGCTTTGCACATGACATGAAAACAAAACGAAAATACAAAAAAATCCAATGGCAGTCCCTCAGTCAAATTTGGTCACACATTATGCCAATAATAATTATAATAATGTAAACAAGTGGCTCACCCGCACAGGCACATTGGGTTGGTTGTGAGGAGCCTGCTGGAAGGAGAGACGCATCCTCTTCCCATCCATGTCTGGGACAGGGCTGAGAGCAGCAGGGGACCCTCTGTCTGGTTCTGGTTCTGGTTCCGGGGGTTTGTCCCTCTCTGGGGTCGGCTCTGAGAAGCAAGACAAACCAACCCAAGACTTCAGGAGGAAGTATAGCCATTTATCATCTTAAGTTTGATAGTGCTCCAGTTCCAAATTGTGTCTCTGTGTCATCACTTATACAATTCCACTTGTTTAATCTGTATCCTGACTGAGTTCTCTATCCTGATTGGATCAATTTGGTATCCCGACCTGAAAATGCATTTTCTGTTTAATAAAAAGCTGGAAAGACCCGGAGACTCTGTTACTGAACATACACTCCATAGCAATGAGTTCTATCACGAAATAGAGATTTATAACACTTATTTTAATTTAAAACTCACAGTTGCACACCGGGAGCGCACTCGCCTATTAGTCTGTATTGGCAGGGCGGTCAGCGTGCCTATATCGAACACACCGAGTGCCACCCTCCTCCCGGCCGATAGGGGCGCGTAGTTGAAAGCCAATGCTTTTTATTGAACAACGCGAAGTGAAGCAGTACCATCCAGCGGTACCATCAAATTTCTCACACCCGTGGCGCACGTGGTGAGTGGGCGATTGCGTAAAACAGACAGAAGTTAAGCCATGACGTTCGTGAAGTACGAGCGTCATGTGAACCATGGCTATCACACCCCTATAGCCTCTGCTTTTGTGAAAAGTCATGAGGAAATATTAAAGAAGAGTAGCTCAAGGTGCCATCATGTATTGCTATACTGTATTTTGATGAGAAAGATGTTTTATGTAATATATATATATATTATATATATATATATTTACATTGGGTAAAGTAAAATATACCCGTGTTTAGTGATGGTGTAACAAAACAATATGTTTAGTGTTCTAGGGTTCAGGCAGCAGAGTGGGGAAAAGAAAGGAAGAAAATGAAAGAAAGAAAAATGAAAGATTGCCACAAACAATGAAACTGAAAACGGCGTCAGTTGGTTGCGTCATCAAAAGACAAGTACACAAATATAATGTGAGAATACACCATATACTGTAATATTAGTGCATACCTTCCAAATGAGAAAGACTCTTTTGTTGCTCTGCTGTGAGAAAAAGACAAACAAAGGACAAAGACAGAGACATGAGACAGAGAGGGACACACAAGTGGGAGTCGGTTGTTGATCATAGAGTAAAATAAACAGCCTATACCACATGTGCCCAGTCAGTGTAGAGTCACGATGAATCGCAGTATATCATTTCACAATATCAATGACCATGCAGCCCTGCAGCTGATGCCCGATGCTACACAGTAGATTACATTTGGTTCAACTTTTATACTCTTCAAGAGTTACTGATAGATACATTAATAGTGAGGTCAATTAACCCATTGTGGACGGGAGAATTATACTTTAGCTATTGAAAAATAGCTCGTAGCATGGCACTCGGTCTGCTGTTTTTGAAAAATCTTGAAAATGTGGTGCAAATCTTTGAATATACTTTCATAGTGAACGTTATTTTAACTCAAAATCTTTGCTTCTGGGGGGAAATATGTCCCTGGAACGACATATTTTCAGATGGGGGTCGGCGACCAATTTCATATATTTTTGCTGGTCCTTGACATGTAGAATATCGTCCTCAGGTCTAAGTGGGTTAAGTTCCAAATTAAATCCCCAGACAGTGGAGTCTGAAATGGTCTTCTACTGTATGTACGGTAATGTTATGTGAGTCAACCCTTACCTCTGTTGTGTTGCAGCAGGACTATGGTGGGGCTGACCGTAGTGGTGGAGGGATACCCGGAGCTGGAGGGTGATGCGGTGCAGGTGGAGGGATACTCCGTGGCGGAGGGATACGCCGTGGGGTAGGGAGACGCTGCGACGTGGTTCTGAATGAAGGCAGAAGGTGAGCTTGCCTGAGAGTGACGAAATACAATATTTAACTGAAGATTCTATACGCTGTATAACTGAATAATAACATATATTGCAAAATAAAACAATGCTAAATGGCTTCATGGTTTCTGTTCTGCTGAAATCAACCTTTTTCTACCATGTTTTCAACCTGACCTAATTATTTTTAACTGGCTTATTGCCACCCTAATTAACAGTGCCTTCTACCTGCACTATTCATATGTTTAATTCGTCATTTTAATGCAAATAGAAAAATTGATTGAATCTTATTGCCACTTGTAAACTATACATGTATGTATACTCAAATCCTCGCTGAAATCTAACAGACATCTCAGTGGATGAAAATATCGCCTTAAGACTATGATTGGAAAGGGATCAAACAAAGGCTTGTGCTCAATGCATGGGGTGGAACCCAGTGGTGGAAAGTACTTTTACTTAAGTACAATTTTGAGGTATTTGTACTCTACTTGAGTATTTCAAAGTACTTTTACTTCTACTCCACTACATCTCGGAGCCAAAATGTGTACTTTTACTTCACTAAAATTATTTGAAAACTTTAGTTGGCGATTTAATTTTTTTTTAGAAAACATACAGTAACCACTTCAACCCTATACATTTCGTCCATTTGAAAATAGCCGATATACAAGCTCTCAATGCGTCGCAACGTGACGCATTGAGAGCTTGTAGATCGGCTATTTTCAATAGATTTTCTACACATTTTGTACAATATGAATACTTTTACTTTTAGTACTTTAAGTACATTTTGATGCCGATACCTTTGTACTTTTACTCAAGTACATTTTCAATTCCGTACTTTTTACAAAGTATTTCTATAAATTGCAGTATTGGTACTTTTACTTAAGTAAGACAATTTGAGTACTTTTCCCAGTGAACGCACCTGGCAGCGAGTGTTGTTTACGGTCGGTAGATCAGCGCTGGTGTTTCTGCCTCGCTCAGCCAGGGCCGCCTTAGAGCTGCCTCCATTAATCTGACCCGTCCAGCCACCTGAAAACCGTCCAGGATTCTTTCAGTTTAGCAGCTTTAGCCCTCAGCGGGCGCCGGCCCGGCACTAAAACATGATACCACACAACGTATTCAACTTGGCACCGAAACCCCGGCCGTAACGTGAAACCAGAAAAGGGAAACAAATTAATTAGGTAATTAAATACATCTCTCTTCTTCTGTGTAATCCCGCAGGGCGTGAATGCTTCTCCTGCTGAAGCTTTCATTCGACAGAGAGAGATGCTGATATATCCAACGGGGAGGGGAAGAAGAGAAAGAGATTTTTCTCGAACAATACGTGAACTTTGCCGTCTAGAACAAGGCTGTCTATTCACTGGGCTGTGAAGGCTGTTTTGTTCCAATGGCCTTTATCCCATGTTGGGCGGGAACCCCTTTTTGGTGTTATAGCATTATGTTATGCTTTAGCTATTTAAAAATAGCAGATCTACAAGCTCGTAGCGCGCCACCGAGTGGCGCGCTACGAGCTTGTAGGGCTTCTATTTTTGAAAAACCGAAGAACGACTGACATAGAAACATAGCTTTTTCAGGAAAAACTGTCAGGATTGTAGAAGAACATTTTTATAATCTGATCTCAGGTCAAAACGGGTTATACTGTATTCAGGCTCTACACAACAATTAAAGAGTCTTCCCCCGAAAGCCCTGGCCCGTCTCCAGTCCATTTCCAATGCTCTCAACGCAACAAACAAAGCCCACAGTCTAGCCCATTCTGACCGGGAGCCCGTTTTGGTGTTCAGCATCATGTTATGCTTTAGCTATTGAAAAATAGCAGATCTACAAGCTCATAGCGCGCCACCGAGTGGCGCGCTACGAGCTTGTAGGTCTGCTATTTTTGAAAAATCGACTGTGACATTTTTAGAATCTGATCTCAGGTCAGAATGGTTTAATCAGACCAGTGTGTGTCCAGTGGAAACCTCATATGAATCTGATCTCAGGTCAGAATGGGCTAGAGGCTTCCCACCCAGAACCGAAACGTCCAGTGTAGGAAGGGCCTTTCGACAAAGGCCTTCTTTGACATCCTCATGAAAATATGAGCAATCACGGCATCACCGCCCCGGTGTGCCAGGCAACCAAACACAAACAACACTTGGGCGAAGGAACGTGACAGGCTACATAACTCATCCTGACATCCTGACACACCGTGGCCATGAATTCCACTTTGAGCTCGTAAAAGGAATCCCAGGAATCTCAGGTTGTCGGACGAGCTGGGCCTGATGCATAACCCATTCTGAACGGGAACGCATGTTGGTGTTAGCATTATGTTATGATTTAGCTATTGAAAAATAGCAGATCTACAAGCTCATAGCGCGCCACCGAGTGGCGCGCTACGAGCTTGTAGGTCTGCTATTTTTGAAAAATCGAAGAACGACTGACATTTTTTTAATCTGATCTCAGGTCAGAATGGGTTAATCAGACCAGTGTGTGTCCAATGGAAACCTCGTATGAATCTGATCTCAGGTCAGAATGGGATAAACACCACCACCCGCTGGGAGATACACGGCGACATTATATCGTCCTCCGCTCACATTCCACAGCCGCTCGTCCCTTTTCACGGAGCGATGCAAATCTCATTGCTCGTCTATAAATATTCTCGCATTACATGGATTTACGACAGCATTGCTGAAGTGCTACGGCATGCTCTCCAGTGTTGTTGTTGTTTTTATTTTTAGTTTGAGTCATAGTCTTTTTGAATAGTTTTCATTTATTTTTAGTCACATTTCAGTTTTTAGTGTAGTTTTGGTCGACTAAATATACAGTTGATTTAGTCACTTTAAATCTATTTTGGCGGGCCTTGATGCCGTCGTAATGGCTGATTTTACACTTGCTGTAAATAGCCGGTGTACATGTACAGTATGTGTGTTTATGTATAACTGTGTTGTAACTTGTGTGAAAAGGTGTCACATAATCCCATGAGGGATGGGCCACAAGGTGGCATGACACTTAAATACATAAAATCATACGAGCTCAGAGCTTGTAGATCTGCTATTTTCAGCGTGCAACCGAGTGTAAATTACTTTCAGTTCTACTGGATCTCTTGTCCACTATAGTCCCTTCCTAACATTTTAGTCTCGTTTTTAATTTGTTGACAGAATTGGCAATTATATTTAGTCTTATAGTTTTCGTCAGTGAAAAAAGGTAGTCGACGAACATTTTTCGTCATAGTTATTAGTCAACAACAGGATGGAGAGCATCCAGTGTTGATTTTTCGTCTGACTAAAATGTTAGGAAGGGACTAGTGGACAAGAGATCCAGTATACACTTGGTTGCATGGTGGAAAATAGCAGATCTACAAGCTCACAACGCGTCGCAGTGTGACACGTTGAGAGCTTGTAGATCTGCTATTTTCAGCAAGTGTAAAAACAGTCATTACGACGGCATCAAGACCCGAGAAAATACATTTTAGTTTAGTTCACATATTTAGTCGACTGAAACTAAGCTAACACTAAAACATTCATAAAATGTGACTAAGACTAAATGGAAGATATTCAAGAGACTATGACTTTGCTGCAAAAAACAACACAGTCTCTCCAACGTACCTGTCGCTGCTGCCGCCACGCTGCTGGAGTCTTCGCTGACGCTGTCCTCGTCGTCGATGTGCACCAGGGTGGCTCTGAGGGTCACCACGCCTTTCCCCTTACACACCCTGCTGGAGTCCACCGCTAGAACCACAAAACACACACATGAGACCGCCTTTCCCCTTAATGAACACCCTGCTGGAGTCCACCGCTACACCGCCACATAGGAGGACAAAACACACACATGAGACCGCCTTTCCCCTTAATGCACACCCTGCTGGAGTCCACCGCTAGAACCACAAAACACACACATGAGACCGCCTTTCCCCTTAATGTACACCCTGCTGGAGTCCACCGCTACACCGCCACACAGGAGGACAAAACACACACATGAGAACGCCTTTCCCCTACACACCCTGCTGGAGTCCACCGCTACACCGCCACATAGGAGACAAAACACACACATGAGACCGCCTTTCCCCTTTCACACCCTGCTGGAGTCCACCGCTACACCGCCACATAGGAGGACAAAACACACACATGAGACCGCCTTTCCCTTTCACACCCTGCTGGAGTCCACCGCTACACCGCCACATAGGAGGACAAAACACACACATGAGACCGCCTTTCCCCTTAATGAACACCCTGCTGGAGTCCACCGCTACACCGCCACATAGGAGGACAAAACACACACATGAGACCGCCTTTCCCCTTTCACACCCTGCTGGAGTCCACCGCTAGAACACACAAAACACACACACATGAGGACGCCTTTCCCCTTACACACCCTGCTGGAGTCCAACGCTAGACGCTAGACACAAAACACACACCTAGAAGAACATGGAGGAGTCATCTCCTCACCCCCTCCCCCCCCCCCCCAATGATTCGTTGGAAAGGCTGGCACAGCAGTCCACTTCCAGCCCAGAGAAGATAATGTAGTCTCATTGCATCAGCACTCGTGGGAAATAAACAAAGCTATTGCTACACCTCGGCCCAAATGGCCCAAATGATTAAAATAGAAGATCCAGGGCACCACCACATTGATACTCTGCTGCTCTGTGGCGTTAATTGCTCCACACTAGCTGCTGTGGGACATGACTAAACGCTAATAGGCAGATTAACACGACCAGAGGCAGAGAATAGAAACAGCTGTAGCGTCGTGTATACACAGCTTGTTGTTCTCGGCACGGCTTGTTTAAGTGACGTCGCAGGTTAACATAATGAGTTTTAAAGCGTCCCTCTAAGCTTCCCTGGGGTAGTGTGTATAAGGTGTCCCACTGTAGAGTGTTGAAAGATAGATGAGGCAAACGTGTGTGTGTGTGTGTGTGTGTGTGTGTGTGTGTGTGTGTGCCCCTAGCTCACCTGCAGCAGGAATCAGGTCAGGGGAGCCTTTCATGGTTCTCAGAGGTGTGATCCTGACCGAGCTGAGCGTGCGCGGGCCAGGCGAGACTGTGACAGGACAAGAAAAAAAGCCATCTTGTAAAAACTCTGTCTAAACTAATAAAGGCCATGATGTAACTTTCAGAAACAGAGTCTCTCTCACAAGTTCAACATATACAGTATCACGTCACATCAACGGTATAACCGCTGTTGGTGTTTTATAAGCATTATGTTATTCTTTAGCTATTGAAAAATAGCAGATCTACAAGCTCGTATAACGTGGCACCGGGTGCCGCGCTACACGGCATCAAATCGCCAAAAACAGCCGATCTACAAGCATAAATTGATCGGAGATCCATCTGCATCTAGAGAAAAAGGGGGTCAAATAAGTGGTTATACTCAACAAAAGTAAAGTACTCGATACGTAAATGGTATCAGGACAACTCTATTAATAAACTCCCTTGCATTGGATCTGCCCGGTGTCTGCCTCGTGACCTCGTCCTTTCCCTCAGTCCTGCACCTGCACCATGGGTCCTACACCTCTGCTGCTGCACCATGGGGCCTACACCTCTGACTGCCTGAGTCCTGCACCATGGGGCCTACACCTCTGACTGTCTGCCTCGTCCTCTGCCTCAGTCCTGCACCATGGGTCCTACACCTCTGACTGCTTCAGTCCTGCACCATGGGGCCTACACCTCTGACTGTCTGCCTCGTCCTCTCCCTCAGTCCTGCACCATGAGGCCTACACCTCTGACTGCCTGAGTCCTGCACCATGGGGCCTACACCTCTGCTGCTGCACCATGGGGCCTACACCTCTGACTGTCTGCCTCGTCCTCTGTCTCAGTCCTGCATCATGGGTCCTACACCTCTGACTGTGATCGTGACACCCAGTGAATCACAAATAGAAAAATCCATGAAAACACCAAGTCCATATAAACAGGATGTTTGTGATCCCCCACCATATTGAAGCAAGTACAGTCCACACAGTATGGTCAAGGACCCCCGAATCAATTATTTGGCTGCGGAAGTTCGGAACCCCATCTGCAAGATTTGGTGCCAGGGACCCCATATATAAGAGAAGATTTTGTGTTGTTCATTAGGTTCATTAGGCTGATTTTGAGGCTATTAAATCATTGTTTCTGGGGATGGCCTGGAACCCCACTCTGAGAACCACTGAGTTAGTGGACGGTAGATTGAAAATCACACCTGTGTGAAGTGAGGGGCGCTCTTATCATCGTACATCATCATGACGTAACATGTGGACTGCATGACAAAACAAACATTAAAGGGAAACTTCACCCTTTTTGCAACAAAAATATATGTTAACCCCCTTATGGCCCCCCTAATTAACAGTGGATTGTGCCTTCTACCTGCACTATTTATAATTTTAATTCATAATTTTAATGCCAGTAGAAAAATCTGTGATATGATATGGACTACATGTTGTCTCAGTAAGACAGCCCTCCCCCTATCCACAAGGAGGAGCAGTGCACCAAAGCATTATGGGAATTGTAGACAGGACAAACATTAAAAGCTGTAGGCTATATAGGAGGGCCCTCAACAATAGATGCATTTTAAATACTGCAATAGTGTGACATTCCTAGATTACTATACTGTACAGAGTGACAATTTCTTGGACTACTCAGAGATAATTTACTATAGAGAGTTGCAGGGAGGTTACTTACTTGATGCTCGACCCGGCCTTACACTGCCCTCTTCTGGAGAGCCCTGTTATAACAAGACAAAATAAATGTCAACAAATGCTCATATTTTAATGTTAAAAAATAAAAATAAATCCCTTTCTGGCCAAAAGTACCGACGAGAGGCTGGTCTGCATTCATGCGAGCCCCGGAAGTCGAGAATAACATAGCTCTAAATCTAAATGCAACGCATATTGGAGCTATGGACCAGAGCTAGGCCGCTATATGCTAGCCTCTGGCATGCTGTAGGCCGCTATATGCTAGCCTCTGGCATGCTGTAGGCCGCTATATGCTAGCCTCTGGGATGCTGTAGGCCGCTATATGCTAGCCTCTGACATGCTGTAGGCCGCTATATGCTAGCCTCTGACATGCTGTAGGCCGCTATATGCTAGCCTCTGGGATGCTGTAGGCTGCTATATGCTAGCCTCTGGCATGCTGTAGGCCGCTATATGCTAGCCTCTGGCATGCTGTAGGCCGCTATATGCTAGCCTCTGACATGCTGTAGGCTGCTATATGCTAGCCTCTGACATGCTGTAGGCTGCTATATGCTAGCCTCTGACATGCTGTAGGCCGCTATATGCTAGCCTCTGACATGCTCTCATTGACTCTAGTGCTGCTGTTTAGTGATGCATGAAATAGCTGCAAACGGGGGAGCACTGTATATACTACAGCTAATGAAAACGTAGAGGCACACCTATGGTTGTGTTACAGGATGAAAGGAGATCTGGTGAAGCCAGACAGGGAGGCCGTGAACTTTAGCATCATTAGTTACAAATCTAGTTCAGAACTGTGACAGTATGTGGCTCTGTGTTGCCATACTGTGGCTGTGTGTGGGCGTCGGCTTTCCTCCCAGCTTCCAGCCTTGGCACACCTGTCTGTGGTCACCTCATCATTGCACTCAATTGACACACCTGCCGGCCATCAACTCTTCAGCCCTGACAGTATTTATACCCTGGTCTTCACTCCACTCATCGTCAGATCATTGTTCAACCTTTCATGGTAGTACTATAGCTTGACTCTGACAGCGTGTTTGATAGTACATTTATTTATGGGTACTGGTCATTGTCATTTCTGTGTATATTTCATTTATTTTCATTATGGGTACTGGTCATGGTCATTGTCATTTCTGTGTACTAGACCTGTATGTGCCCATCGGCCACCAGCCTACTTAAGCTGTCAACTTGTCATAGCACCCGTTTTAACTATCTGTCTGTCTGAGTCCCACATGGAGATATCTGTATCTGTCTGTCTGTCTGTCTGTCTGTCTGTCTGAGTCCCACATGGAGATCTCTGTATCTGTCTGTCTGTCTGTCTGTCTGTCTGTCTCCCACATGGAGATCTCTGTATCTGTCTGTCTGTGTCCCACATGGAGATCTCTGTATCTGTCTGTCTGTCTGTCTGTGTCCCACATGGAGATCTCTGTATCTGTCTGTCTGTCTGTGTCCCACATGGAGATCTCTGTATCTGTCTGTCTTTCTGTCTGTGTCCCACATGGAGATCTCTGTATCTGTCTGTCTGTCTGTCTGTCTGTGTCCCACATGGAGATCTCTGTATCTGTCTGTCTGTCTTTCTGTCTGTGTCCCACATGGAGATCTCTGTATCTGTCTGTCTGTCTGTCTGTCTGTGTCCCACATGGAGATCTCTGTATCTGTCTGTCTGTCTGTGTCCCACATGGAGATCTCTGTATCTGTCTGTCTGTCTTTCTGTCTGTGTCCCACATGGAGATCTCTGTATCTGTCTGTCTGTCTGTCTGTCTGTCTGTCTGTGTCCACATGGAGATCTCTGTATCTGCCTGTGTGTGTAGAGTGCAAACTGACTGTGAAAAGTGGACTGGTTAAGTAATCAATTGTCAGGTGTGGGGTTGCCATGGCAATCAATTGGCTGAGGCAGAGGCTGGAAATTGCACAGGTCACAGGTGAGGGGATTTAGGCTGATTAGGCCCACTGCAGGCAGAGTCTCCAGAGATTCTGGAGAACCGTGGGTCCGACCGACTCGATACCGGGCACTGCGCTCCCTGTGGGGGTGTGGAACGTGTGTGTCGAATATGAAGTCGGTGGGGCGAACGGTTCTGGAGTTACGTGCATTACAACCGTACACGCACGCAGACAGGCAGAGATGTGGCGCATTTTAAACCTTTTTTCCTTCCAAATCCCATCTAGCTACACTAATTAGATACACTAATTAGATACACTAATTAGATACACTAATTAGATACACTCAATGGGCTAATTAGATCCAATCAATGGTGTTCCGGCTTGGGATGATGGAACCAACAACGTGTGATTTATGTTGCTATGGCAACCACAGAGAACCACTGATACAACACACCGGGGGCGTGGACTGGGACATTTATTTTGTGTATCGTTTTTTTTATTGGCCTAAAATATTGTCTACATTCATGAATCCACTTGCTGAGCGAATATCTGTATTGAGCAAATGTGACCATAACATTAACAACCTATGCTAGTCAATTTCATTGCATTATTCTTTAAGTAGCATGTGACATGTCAAACTAGGGGGTTTCTAAAAACGGACACATTTTGGGCACATTTGTGCCGTGAATGTACAATATTTTAGGCCAATAAAAAAAACTATATATACCAAATTTCCCTCTTTAAACAAAAGAAGCCTGTCGGCTGCCAGACTAACACAAGAGAGATGACAACAACTTATACATCTGAAAAAGAGTGGTGTTCCCCTTAACCACAAGCAGAGAGAGAGAGAGAGAGAGAGAGAGAGAGAGAGAGAGAGAGAGAGAGGGGAGAGGGAGGGGGAGGGATAGGGAGCTCCTCAGTGGAGCAGCAGGAACAACACAGAGGCCACCAGGGAAGTAACAGAGAAACACCTCCATTGTACAGCAGCCTGGAGGTCTGATCTATAGGAACACCTCCATTGTACAGCAGGAGGTCTGATCTATAGGAACACCTCCATTTTGTACAGCAGCCAGGAGGTCTGATCTATAGGAACACCTCCATTGTACAGCAGCCAGGAGGTCTGATCTATAGGAACACCTCCATTGTACAGCAGGAGGTCTGATCTATAGGAACACCTCCATTGTACAGCAGCCAGGAGGTCTGATCTATAGGAACACCTCCATTGTACAGCAGCCAGGAGGTCTGATCTATAGGAACACCTCCATTGTACAGCAGGAGGTCTGATCTATAGGAACACCTCCATTGTACAGCAGCCAGGAGGTCTGATCTATAGGAACACCTCCATTGTACACCAGCCAGGAGGTCTGATCTATAGGAACACCTCCATTGTACACCAGCCAGGAGGTCTGATCTATAGGAACACCTCCATTGTACAGCAGCCAGGAGGTCTGATCTATAGGAACACCTCCATTGTACAGCAGCCAGGAGGTCTGATCTATAGGAACACCTCCATTGTACAGCAGCCAGGAGGTCTGATTTAGGAACACCTCCATTGTACAGCAGACAGGAGGTCTGATTTAGGAACACCTCCATTGTACAGCAGCCAGGAGGTCTGATCTATAGGAACACCTCCATTGTATAGCAGCCAGGAGGTCTGATCTATAGGAACACCTCCATTGTACAGCAGACAGGAGGTCTGATTTAGGAACACCTCCATTGTACAGCAGCCAGGAGGTCTGATCTATAGGAACACCTCCATTGTACACCAGCCAGGAGGTCTGATCTATAGGAACACCTCCATTGTACAGCAGCCAGGAGGTCTGATTTAGGAACACCTCCATTGTACAGCAGCCAGGAGGTCTGATCTATAGGAACACCTCCATTGTACAGCAGCCAGGAGGTCTGATCTATAGGAACACCTCCATTGTACACCAGCCAGGAGGTCTGATCTATAGGAACACCTCCATTGTACAGCAGCCAGGAGGTCTGATCTATAGGAACACCTCCATTGTACAGCAGCCAGGAGGTCTGATCTATAGGAACACCTCCATTGTACAGCAGCCAGGAGGTCTGATCTATAGGAACACCTCCATTGTACAGCAGCCAGGAGGTCTGATCTATAGGAACACCTCCATTGTACAGCAGCCAGGAGGTCTGATCTAGGAACACCTCCATTGTACAGCAGGAGGTCTGATCTAGGAACACCTCCATTGTACAGCAGCCAGGAGGTCTGATCTATAGGAACAGCTCCATTGTTCAGCAGCCAGGAGGTCTGATCTAGGAACACCTCCATTGTACAGCAGGAGGTCTGATCTAGGAACACCTCCATTGTACAGCAGCCAGGAGGTCTGATCTATAGGAACAGCTCCATTGTACAGCAGCCAGGAGGTCTGATTTAGGAGAACGTCCTCCATTTATATGCTTATTGAGTTAAGACACACAAATAAGACACTCAGACGCTCACTCATGCATGCAAGTACAAACACATGTTCTGTACACACTCACACACACGCACGTGCGTGCAAGCGCACCTGCGCGCGCACACACATGCACGCACACACACTTGCTCTATCTCCCCTGTGTGCGCGCGCACACACGCCACACACACACACACAGGTAAAAGGACAGGTACACAAGTTGCACAGGTATTGTTGGCCTATCTGGTTTTCATCTGTAAAATTAAGAACTTCTTTACTGCATATTTTTAATGCACATTTCCAAATGATATGCAGAATACTGGTGCTCCTTTCTGTGTGGAGTTTGCATGTTCTCCCCGTGTCCCCTAGGGTAGGTATACCCTCACAAAAACATGCAGTAATCCTGGTCTCTAAACTGCCTCCCCCTGGCCAGCCGGGGCGCCTGATGGAGGGGAAAGGAACTGGTTGGAATAACGTGTTCCTTTCACGCGCTACGTCCAACCAGGGAAACTCCCCCCTGTCAGGTGTAAAGGAGCAACTTGGACACTCAGGCATGAAGGAAGCATGAGTTGAAGTCCGTTGCTCTCCCCAGGTTGGCGGAGGGTGTATAGAGCCCAGGATCACATTAGATAATTGACACAGGGGTGAAAAATGGGTTACAAAATCGTGGGATAAAAAATATATAAGAAAAAAAGAATACTGGTGCTCATTAACGTCACATACATGGGTGAACACATGAGTGTACACGGACGGACATTGCTGGTTGTATAGGAGTGGTTGCACCACTCAAAGATGAAAACTATTCAAGAGACTATTTAATATGACTAAAAACTGAAAAAGAAACTCAATTTACTTATCCAAATCCACACTGGCAGAGAGAGAGAGAGAGAGAGAGAGAGAGAGAGAGAGAGGCAGAGAGAGAGAGAGAGAGAGAGAGAGAGAGAGAGAGAGAGAGAGAGAGAGAGAGAGACAGAGACAGAACAGGGGATGTTTCCGTCTCCTGAAATAGGTCTAAAATAATGGATGGATGGGAGAGGAGGGGAAAAAACCGGAGAGATTCCAGACAAGCCCCGTGGGGGGTGAGAACAGACCTTTGAAACATATCTTTCATTACTGTGAGTGGTATATACGTACAGTATACACACAGAGAGAGAGAGGCTACAGAGAGAGAGAGGCTGGCTGTGCCGACCGGGCCCTGGGATGTTTATCCATTTCGGACGGGGAGGAGGAACCCCCTTTGGGTGCATGTTTTAAAGCATTATGTTATATGCTTTAGCTATATATTGAAAAATAGCAGATCTACAAACTAGTGGCGCGCTACAGAGTGGCGCTTGTAGGTCTTGTAGGCTTGTAGGCCTGATATTTTTGAAATTTTTATTTCAGGGCGAACATTTCTTACTCAAATATTGGCTTCTGGGGGGGTCCCTGGAACTACATATTTTGAGATGGGGGTCCGTGGCCCAATAGAGATAATTCTGGGGGTCCTTGACGTGAAAGGTTGAGCACAGCTGACATAGAAACATGGGTTTTTCGGATTTTGAAGCCTTTTTTTTTTTAATGGACCTCAGTCCAAAATGTGTTATTCCCTAATAAAACAGACGAGGGTCCCTGACCCCCCGCGTCCCACAGAGAGACGACACACACGTCCATTACGTCATCGTCCTATAATCCTCCCAACTATTCTCTATCTGCTCTTTCCAAACTCCATTAAAGAGTACTCAGGGTGATGTCCACTGTCACATTCCACAAGTCTTATACTTCTTACACGTACACCGGGGTGCGTGCCCCACACACGCACGCACACACACACCACAACAGTGGAATGTACGGTACATACAAAAATACAAAGAATAAGAATATTAAAAAGGAAAGGAAAGGTACTATGTTTACCCAGGGTAACTGGACTAAGCATCAGATCCTTGTTTACAGCCAGGCCCTGCTTATTTCATACAACATTTCATGGTAGAGTAGAGGTTCAATGCCTTGTCCAATAAGGGCACTTCAGCGGTGGTAATTTTTAACGTGTCGGATCGCTGATTCGAACTGGCGACCTTCCGGTATCAAGACCGCTCCGCAATCCGTTCGACGAAGAAGAAGGAGAAGAAGAATTATTAGAAGATGAAGAAGGAGGAGAAGGAGAATAATGAGGTGACGTGTGCTCCTCTTGACACCAGATATTATTGATCACGAACACCTGACAGCTACTGTACACCACCAGGCAAAGCATGCACCACGTTGCATAAACACTCATCACCCTGCAGGCCTTTTTAGGAAGAGATGAGAGAGAGAGAGAGAGAGAGAGAGAGAGAGAGAGAGAGAGAGAGAGAGAGAGAGAGAGAGAGAGAGACAGAGAGAGAGCGAGAGAGAGAGAGACAGACAGAGAGAGAGCGAGAGAGAGAGAGAGAGAGAGAGAGAGAGAGAGAGAGAGAGATGAGACCAGTGCAGGAGCGCGGCCGGCGGTATAGCCAGGAGGCCAAGATAAACAGGAGGATAAGATAAGGCATTATCAACTGGAACTGCATGCGTTCCTAAAGTCCTGTTATGTACAGTACAGTACAGTACAGTACTACTACCGTACCTACTGTAGCTGTAACATTCCGTCCTCCTGCAATCTGCTACACTTTAGTTTCACAAAGAGAGGTCAGTCAGTCAGTCAGTGCCTCGCCTCTGAAGCAAAAACAAACAAAAAAAAAAAAAACCCCAGACAGATAAGTTATTGTGCTATAAACTGGAGAAGGTCCAAAACGTGACGACAGGGTATATCAAAAGCTACAACAGTCTCTGTTTGTACTGGGACAGGAACATGACCACGTGGTTATAGTGACAGGTAGGTGAGTGTAGCTTTTATCACGGTCATACGCAGCTCCATCACTGCTACTAACAGGAACAAACTTTTCAGTATCACCCGTATTCCTTCCAAAATCATCGGACTTCCTACACCCACACTTTCTGATATGAACAATAATGCCATCACACGACTAGCACTCTCAATATCAAATGACACTGACCATCCTCTGTATCGTTTCTTTAACCTCATGCCATCTGGACAAAGATACAGAACCTTGCCATGGAAAAAGGTCAGTTTTAGTAGGAGTTTTGTCCCCTCAGCCATCGCGGCATTAAACAAACTGCCCCACCGATAGGATGGTTCTGTACACAGTGGGGACCTCATGTTTTGTTTTTGTATCGTCTTGGTGTTAATGTGCTCTGTGTTGTTTTTGATGTGGGTGTTGAACTGTTGAACAGATTGTGAAGAAAAATATCCTTCAGGACAATAAAGATTATTATTATTATACTACTGGGCTACTATAGCCTACTACAGAGTACAGAACCACCCCACTGCTACTACTGGGCTACTATAGAACCAGCCCAGAAAGCACGGTCAGGACCTGGACCAATTATGCCCCCATTTACACTGGCAGCCAAATCAAGCCTGAATCAGATCTGTGCTACATCAACATTAAAATCTGATTTGTTTAAATAAGTCTAAAAGGTCACATACTGTACAAGACAAGTCACATGGAATTAGATTTCTTTTCAGATTCAGAAGGTGGTTTCAAATCCGACCAACCAACATAAACTTTACCCACTAAGACAGACAGACGTCCTGGATGAATCAGAGAGAGAGTCTGATGGAGGCCAGATCAACTTAAGTCATATCAAAACTAGTCAGGACAAAGTACAAAAAAAATGTCTTCTAAATCCTAAAACGTTTCTGAAACCCTATGTGGGAAAGACCATGTGGTAGAAGCAGACGTACTCTGACTCCATACATGTGGTAACCCCATATGGCTGAGCGGAGTTCCTCAGGGCTCTGTAGCTCTACTAGTGAATTTTCAGTGTTGTTGTTGTCGTGGGGAAAGCTTTAGTTGAAAATGATTTGCTTGGGGGGGGACGAGTAAGGAATCCATGGCAAACCAAACAATAGAGTAGTTATTCCTCAGTGTAATTATCACACACATTTCCAGGCAATAACAACAAGGCCTTAAAATACCCTTTCTGTTTCAAAGTGTTCATTTGAAGTCTCAAGGATGCGTCCTAGAGGCACATGTGATCATCATTCATCATCATTCTTCAAAACCCACCTCTTCAATACTGCTTTCCCTACAGAACTCTCTTTTTCCCCCCACAGTTTTTAATGTTTTTTATCCCTTAGCTTTTAGTTTACTATTATTATTGTTGTTATTATTATTATCAGCTCATGTCCAACAATGGAGCCGCACAGAGCTAAGCCTGCCTGATGACAATATGGACTAAATCAAATATCACAATGTTTTTTTGATCAAATAGCTCAAAATCTATAGAAACAGTGAATTGTACAGTGAATAAACAGCAAAAGATTTGAAAAATATACAACATATTTTCAGATGGGCGTCAGCAGCCAATTACATAATAGGCTACTGTTTGGGAAAACTGTCATGATTCAGCCTCTAAGTGGGTTAAAACCAGGAAAAGACAACACTCGTGCCATATCAGTTTCACAGTATTATTACGATGATATTATTAGCCTTATACGTTAAATCCCAGATGACTTTAGTCTCATCACAACACTGATATGAAGTAATATCAATATACTTGTATTGCACCTGCAGCCCTCCTAGAGAGACTTCACATGTGACATACTGTACTGTCAAACATCGGATCACCAATATAGCTCAGGAGTATTTCTACACAACCTGCCAGATCTGTGGATTAATTAATTATCGCCTTTTGATGACTCAACAGGGAAGACATGCACAGTGAAACACAGCAGCAGTGCAATGCAATATTCTGTATTGTGTTGTACAGTTATGAGTAAAATACAATTATCAAGTATAACCAAAGCAACAATGAATGCCACCCTCAAAGCAGAGCTGTGGACATTCCTTACCTATAACACCAGAGGCTGGGTAGAAATCAACACAGTGCTGGTGTTGGATAGGATAGGAAGTCAACCAAAATCACTCCATGTAAGTCCAATAGCCAGTCTTGTCTCTTCAAAGACCCCTGAGACAGTGGTCTGTTCTGAGAAGGCTGGTCTGGTTCTATAGCCTTCTGGACCCCCTCACTGAGACAGTGGTGTCTACTCTGAGAGGGCTGGTCTGGTTCTACAGCCTTCTGGACCCCCTCACTGAGACAGTGGTGTCTACTCTGAGAGGGCCTGGTCTGGTTCTACAGCCTTCTGGACCCCCTCAGTGAGACAGTACGGTGTCTACTCTGAGAGGGCTGGTCTGGTTCTACTGCCTTCTGGCCCCCCTCACTGCTTTACGGGCCTATAGGTTTGACCTTGAGCCTGGCTCCGCAGGGGGGTGTTTGTTTAAAACAAAAAAAGGCGCGTCCAGAGAGAGAGCTGTCACCACATGCCACCTGGGGAATGTACCACCCACTCAGCGACTGTGGCGTGTGGACCCACTTATGAAAACATTCAGTCCCCAGCTTGGCAAGGCACTGCCCAGGGCCAGCCAATCGCAGAGAGGCTGTAAAGTGAGGATATATAAGCTACCGGACAAATCCATATAAGTTAACCACTTGAACCCTGTACTGTTAGTATACGTCAAACTGATAAAATAGACGGTCTATACGAGCTCGCGTCACATCGTTTTTCTATGAGCTAAAAAAAAATTGCACACACTTGAACTTTTCCTCTGGATTTTTTTTTACCTATTCGGATCTTCTGAAAAATAAATTCTACCATAAATCTACCAATACTATAATATGTTGAACTACAATGCCTTTCAGGGGGGCGGGGTCCTTGTTGAAAGGCTGCCTTAACTCAATTAGGCCTGACGTCTTTTTCCTGAAAAACGTAATCAGTGGTTCTCAATATTTCATGTCAAGGACCCCAAAACATTATATGTAATATGCCGCCGACCCCCATCTGAAAAAATGTTGTTCAGGGACCTCCCCCCCCCCAGAAGCAAAGATTTGAGTTAAAAACCGAAACTCTGAAAGTATTATATTCAAAGATTCGCGTCACATTTTCACGATTTAAAAAAAATAGCAGACCTGATCTGCTATTTTTCAAAAGCTTAAAAAAACACGAAAGGGGGTTTCGCTCAGAATGGGTTAAAAACTGAGCATGCTCACACAAAAGAGGTCTCATCACACCTGTGTGGACAGAGAGTGGGGCCTGTTATGTAACACCGTTTGACGTTTGCTTTGTGGACAAATGGCAGAGTACAGAGGAGCTCTCCAGTGCTCTCACAGCGTGGTCCGACTTCCACCAAACAGCTCCAAACATGGCTTGGAAGGGTCCGCTCCAGAGCTTATCCCCCTAATTGAGGAGACCCCCTCCTCCCCTCCCTCCCTCCCTCCTCCCCCCTCTCTCCACCTCCCATTATAAACAGGCTGCTCCATGCTAGCCAGCCAGCAGGCTGGGGATTCTACGCATTCCTCAACGCAGCTATTTGAGGTTCTTACTTTTAAACAAATGCCACATAAAAGGAGATGTGTACGTGCCTTCAACGTTACGATCATAACTGTCCACACAGAGGCTGGCTGGCTGGGTGACCAGACGTTCCCGTTTGACTTGGATTGCCCCAGTTTCAAGCGTGAGTCCCGACAAATGTCCCAGTTTTCAACATTCCCCGCCAAATTGTCCTATTTAGTTTTTTTTTCACCACAGTTAAAATAATGACACTTGTAACTTGTTTATAGCGTCCTGTTCTGTTGAAAGGTGATGTCGTGCTAAGTGCTTCAATAATAATGGCCCCACATCCTGATGGAAAACACCAGGTGAAAATAAAAAAGAATCTTCAAAGAAAACGGTAATCCAGCCTGACAGCGTGTCGCGGGTTCGAGTCCCGATCCCGACGACCTTTGCTGCATGTCTCTCCCCCCCCCCCCCCCCCACTATATCTCTCTTCCCGTTTCCTGTTGACCTACTGTACATCTGATCAATAAAGGCAAAAAGACGCCAAAAATAATAATCTTAAAAAAACGCAGAAGAAAATGAAGAAATTTCAAAGAAATTGTCGGTAGTAGTGAAAATCTAATAGCTCACAACGTGTCACGATGCAATGTGTACATTGGTTATTAAAAAAAAAAAAAAGACATTCACATCACATTATATTTTACCAGTAAAAGTACCAGTAAGACGCCCGAGGGCGAGAAGCAAGTTGGCGTGCACGCATCCGCCTGGGTGACGGCAGACTGCTGGCCGAGCGCTGACCCTCAGGTGTGGTTAGAATATTGAAATATAGTCTTCCCTGTGTATGGGTGTGGCCACATAAAAACATAATTTTAACACTTTCTGTACACTTTTTTTTTTAAAGAAATCTTTCTCCAACTATAATCATGCTGATCATGTTTTAAGGGGGAACGAAAACACGACACTCAGCTGCTGCATGATAGCATGTCCATGAGAAGGTTATTGGACGTGACGAGTGACAGAGCACTTCGTTGGCACATGTGAGGTTCTTTCTGGGGCATCGGTTCAGCCCGTGGGCGGTTCTTTGTGGGCGTGCGGGGCATCGGTTCAGCCCGTGGGCGGTTCTTTGTGGGCGTGCGGGGCATCGGTTCAGCCCGTGGGCGGTTCTTTGTGGGCGTGCGGGGCATCGGTTCAGCCCGTGGGCGGTTCTTTGTGGGCGTGCGGGGCATCGGTTCAGCCCGTGGGCGGTTCTTTGTGGGCGTGCGGGGCATCGGTTCAGCCCATGGGCGGTTCTTTCTGGGCGTGCGGGGCATCGGTTCAGCCCATGGGCGGTTCTCTCTGGGCGTGCGGGGCATCGGTTCAGCCCATGGGCGGTTCTCTCTGGGCGTGCGGGGCATCGGTTCAGCCCATGGGCGGTTCTTTGTGGGCGTGCGGGGCATCGGTTCAGCCCGTGGGCACGACCGACGCCGTCTGATCGTCGTGGACATTGATAGAGAGCGCCAGAGGGCTGTGCAATAATAATAATAACAATGTCACTAAGCTGACAGTTTACCAAGGGGTGCTAGCTACTTCTGCACGGAGAGGCATCTAGGCCGCTCTCCAACAAACACAACACATGTAGAGGACACCAGGACAGGCCCAACGGAAGCACATTTATCAATCTAGGCATTTAGCTCTTAATCCAGAGCGATATACAGTAAGCGAGAACAAAAACATGGCAATACGTCGGATACATAAAAATAGTCCAAAACCGAAACTATGTTTTTTTTTTTACCCCTACAGTTCACTGGGGACATTATATGGTCAGCACACTCTATATAGTACTAGGGAGGATTACCACAAAAAAGGGGCAAAAAGTGATATTTGAATTAAGAGAAATCAACTGAATATACCTTTAAGTCATGAGCTCAGCTCAGGCCATGGGCAGTTTCACACTAAAAGCCTCCTTTATACATAGTTGGGCACCACCAGTGTCACATACAGTATTAGTCTTGTTTACTTGCTTAGTGAAGCCTTTGCATCATTACTATATTTCTGTTATTGACACATTTCCCCCATGGAGACAAATAACATTTCATGTAATCTTTTCTCATGTAGCGGACGGTATTCTTGTTGAAAGATACGATTTTGGCATTTAGTGCTTGTCCATATGACCATACGTTAAGTGGTGATGTTGGTGATTCATATTCATATTATTTATTTAATGTCCTGGATTGGATAAATGGATTATGGAACTAACATTAAGTTCCATTTTACATGGAGGGAACACGTTATTCTACCCAGGTCCCAGTTCCTCTCTCCTCCATCAGGCGCCCCGGCTGGCCAGGGGGAGGCAGTTTAGAGACCAGGATTACTGCATGTTTTTGTGTGAGGGTACCTATACCCTATATATGGGACACGGGGAGAACATGCAAACTCCACACAGAAAAGGCCCACTCGCAATACCATCGCAGCCCACCAGTGGTACCCCCCCCCCCCCCCCCGACAGGATGAGTCTCTTATTTAATTTGGGAACATGAAATCAGGGGAAACGGCACCTAAAATTAATGTCATCACGCGATAACGAGCTCAGCTGTTGCGCCACAGATTCCTCTGGGCTTAGATAATAGGGCACCCCACACATGGGAGCTATGCTGACAATTCAAATCATTGTCTGAGAGCGTGTTCAAAGTGTTTCCTCATTCAGGGACGGGGGGGGGGGGATGTTTTGACTCAAACGTGGCATGGAAGCTCTGAGAGTGTTTCCTGATTTAGCCGTCTGAGTGGTTATGTGACACAGGACCTTGTTGATTGTTTAATCATAGTCGGTGCATATTTACCGGGACACGCTAGCGCTGCGATAATCCAGCCATCTCAAGTAGCTTTTGAAGGTATCCTCGTGTGAAATGAGCGGACCACAGGCCTCCATCCTCCTCTATCTATTTCAAGAACGCTCGCTCGCAAGCTCTGGAGGTCTGTCTGGCTGATCTCCCTCCACACCCGGACACATTAAAGCACCAGAGGCACTTTTGCCACTAACTACTTGAATTAATATTTGGCTAGAACGATAAAATATATATATATACTTCATCATCCTACATGAAAAGGAAACCGTCAGTCACACATTTACACTCTGTTCCAAATGGTTCTTCTGTCCTCAGTGGGTTGAGCAATTGATCTGAACTTCAACACGGACTTTGACCATTAGCATAATGCCCAGACCGTGTTTTTCACTTTCCCAACATTTGGGAAAGCGAAATAAGTGTCCTCATCTTCAGTGCTACAGTACCAAATGAAACAGAATTGATCCCTGATTTATATACTGTACACATGTAGCGTATACCCCCCCAAGTCTGCAAATACTTTGAGTACTCACATCCCCAGGTATGGACTATAGTTACTATATAAGATTTTTGCTCAGTAGTGTAACTGGGTACTGTTGCTTACTGTTATATTAATGGCAAAGGAAATTCCTCTGTGTTTATTGATTTTGAATTTAAGTACACATGGAACCAAAGTGGAGCCTAACATGTTCATTTGGCTCCATTTGTACACACACTATAATACAGATAGGAACCAAATGGACCCTTGTGGGCTCTGTACAAATGGAACCAAGTGGACTACATGCCCATTTGGCTCCGTCTGTTGACTCTCAGAGTTTAATTAACACTCAGTATTTCACAGTGCGGTTTCTGCTTTTCTTGCGACACGACACGCGCACACACACACACACACACACACACACGCACACGCACACGCACACAGTCACAGTTAAAATATCTGCCAACAAGTGCATGGCTGTCCTTGTTTGCCATCAGTAGCCTCCGTGCGTACAATGCCAATGAGAGAGGGGGTGACTTGAAATCCATCGCCAACTAGCCATAAATTAAATTGTCTTTTCAATGTCTTGTTTACATGCGGCCATGATCGGGTGGGGGGGAGGGGGGGGGGGGCTTCTTTGTGCCACAGAACCTTGAATAGGCAAAGCAGAACACTTCAGGCAGCACTGTCCACTTCAGCCAATGGGAGCAGATGGAGAAAAAGGGGGGGGAGGGACGTGGTTGCTAGGCAACCTTTTGTAACATTAACACAGAGTGAAAACAGAAACCTGGTGTCTGGGCTGAAACATCCGGCCTGATCCACAGCAATATACTGTCTGTACGCTACAATACATACAACGATTATTAACAATAGATATAGTTTGACTGACAGAACTGGCATACATACAGGACTAAAACTGCTGCTGGTGAAAATGGACATTTCTCATTTTTAAAGATAATGTACACAAGCATTGACAATGTAAACTAAAATATATATTACTGTTGCCTTGTTACAGATTTCACCACATTCAAAGACATGACAGTTTGATTATTATGCATTGCTGTGTTTTGATAAACTGTAAAACTAAGATCAATATCCTATAATATTTGGTAAAGTAACAGTGCATTTGCTGCACGTTTAATTGGCAAAGTAGATACAACTAGAATATCAACTATAATAATATTTAACTCAAAAGGTTAGTTGTGAGCTATATTATTATTACCTAAAACTGATGGTGGTTTTCTAAATGGTCTCCTGGAGAAAAAAAGAAAATAAAGAAAAAAGAATGCTGCTCTCTGAGAGACAGCTGGCTTTGGCAAATCTTTGAAATTCAGTTTTCAGAGATTCAAAGGCTGATCCTCTCTCTCTCTCTCTCTCTCAAATCTAAGGGATCCATGATGTAACATGATTCTGAACAAGCGTTATAAAATATTAACAGCTGTGCTGGGTGCTTCCCAACAGGTAGTGGTACTACCAACCTGATGACTATACAGGGTTCTATTTGCATGTTCAACAATTCAAATACGATTCATCTTGAACCGTGATCTTGATTTACCTTGAAACCTTAAAAACCGAGCTCAGGTAGTTTTAATCAGTTTTAACTTTAGATAAAAATCAATAAAACCCAATAAACTGTTCCAACAAAAAAAAAAACCTATTAAATCACAAAAACTAATGAAACACCAAGCCTGGATGTTTTGCGTGTGAGACAATGGCACTTAATACTTTTACAAATTATCTCTTTCTATCGTCACATAAAGTTGTACAATTCCCTTTCAACTTTTAACAGAATAGAGTACGTATGGCTAACTAAACACATGCCCCACCCCCCATTTACTTTACATTACTTTACTCCTTTCAAGTCCATGACCAAGCATCGTTTAAAAATGATGCTTTTGATGCTTTCATTGCACAAAGCAAAAGGTCAAGCCAAGGGGTCAGCATTCCTTTCTGAGTGACTGCAGGATAAACAAATGAAGCTATAGGGTTGACCCTCATAGGGTTGACCCTCTGGGCATATAGAGAACAGATAACTAACATACCCCTGGGTTCATTTAAACATTTACAGTTCCTCGCCCAACACTTCATAAACAACTAGTCTGGTGTACTGTAGCCTATGACAGGGACGTGCACACATAAGACATCACTGGGGGCTTCAGCCACTGCCCCTTTTACCCGTCTGTAAAACAACTGCCCCTTTTACCCGTCTGTAAAACAACTGCTCTTTTTACCCGTCTGTAAAACAACTGCCCTTTTTCCCCGTCTGTAAAACAACTGCCCCTTTTACCCGTCTGTAAAACAACTGCCCCTTTTACCCGTCTGTAAAACAACTGCTCTTTTTACCCGTCTGTAAAACAACTGCCCTTTTTCCCCGTCTGTAAAACAACTGCCCCTTTTACCCGTCTGTAAAACAACTGCCCCTTTTACCCGTCTGTAAAACAACTGCCCCTTTTACCCGTCTGTAAAACAACTGCTCTTTTTACCCGTCTATAAAACAACTGCCCTTTTACCCGTCTGTAAAACAACTGCCCTCTCCAGACCGCAAATTCATACTACATGGTGAAAGAAATGCAAAATGCCACTCCTTTCCATGCCATGCTGAAAGGAAGGCAGCATTCAGGAGAATTGCTTTTTTCCCCGAAGTCTCCTGAACTTGAACAGTATTTTGCGTTGAACAAATTTGTCTAGAAATCCATGCCGTTAAAGACTTGGAAAAGACTTGCGTATAGTAGTTTACTATTATCCAGTGCAAATCTTCATCTCATTCGTTTTAAACCGTGCAGAAGGTACTTCTGAGTCAGTGTCAGAGACTCATTATTTTTCGTGCATAAAAATAAATCATCCTCTTAGTCTTCCCGTTACAGTGAATGATGGTGCATTTTGAGAGACGTTCTGCTGTCTGTCTGACTAACATCATTCACTACTGAGTTTAAGAGCTAAACTAAATTATGCAAGTCATTGAAACAGCCCCATCTAATTCTCACACAGGCTGAATAGGGACCATAAATAATTATTTAGTTGAATCTTCAGGAATTGAGGATCTGTTGAGATCCTAGATCCTAAAACCACATTGTGCCATACAGTATATGGTTCTTGTGTGTTTCCCAACCCAGTGGTGGGTTCCAGGGACCCACCCTTACAGGTCTGGAAGAGTTATTAGAGTCCTTGAAATTCAAAAGTTTGAGAACCACGTGTCCTCACCCTAGTCAATAATATCACCCCCCCCCCACAAACACACACACACACACACACACACACACACACACACACACGCCACCGAGAAATATCGATGGGACCTGCTGTGTCAGCAAAGAAGAGTCATCTGGGAAAATATAAATAAAAATGAATAATGTTCACTGTAGAGGTCGCGGGGTAATAATAAATGGTACACAGTCAGGATTTGGGGCTATATAAGCCTTTTAGAAGCTGTATCACAGTTAAACATATCAAAGACAATCCATGTTGTTCACATGAACACACACTATGCTCCCAATTAGCCCAGACATTGGCCTCCAGCTTAGGCACACACACGTTTGTCAACCTGCCACTGGAACATGCAAGTTGACATTCACACTGAGTAAACAAAGAGGACTTCATAGTATGGTTACAGTATGAGTTATGTAACTGTTGTAACAGATGGGAGCTCTGGTTGTCAGTAGTCAGGCACATCATAATATCATGATTCATGATAGAAGTGTTGTATGGCCCGTGGCCCGTAGCACTTGCCCTAGCCTAGCCCATTAGATAGCACTTCATGTAGACTAAAGTATTTGCGACAGACTTATAGCAATTGTTACGTAGACAGCACTAGAATTGCATTTTATGTAGTCATAGCACTTTACTATACACATGCATATTGTATAATATATAGTGTGTATAGTTGACATAGATACTCCACTGTTACGTTCTGAGTTTACATGATTCATGACAACTACTTTTTATATATGTGATGTTATGCCATGCTTTTGTTTTTGCTTAATGTAAGTCACTCTGGATTAAGAGCGTCTGCTAAATGCCTAAATTGTAAATTGTATGGTGGCAACAACCAAATGGACCTATAATAATAATCAAGCAAAGATCTCAAGTCCTTGGTAGTGAGATAAAAATGTTTCCTATAGGGCTACTACTACTACTACTACTACTACTACTACTGTATAATGAAATCCACTTCTAATTGGAGGAAAAGTATAGCCCAAAACTGCATAGATAATCATAGAGCATGGCTTACATTGACATGATAAACAAACACTTTCATTACATTCATTCTTCTCACACTACCACATTATCTTGAACGATATCACATTGAATTATAAGTCTATATATGCCAGAGTTAACACTCTCACCATGCGTGCCGCATAGTGTGCATTTCATTAACCTTTCTCATACTTTAACCCATTCTGGGCGGGGAGGGAACACCCTTTTGGTGTTTCAAGCATCATGTTGTACTTTGGCTATTGACAAATAGCAGATCTACAAGCTCATAGCGCGGCACTGAGTGCCGCGCTATGAGCTTGTAGGTCTGCTATTTTTGAAAAATCGTGAAAATGTGGCCCAAATGTTTGAATTATATTCTTTCAGAGTGAACGTTTTTGACTCATCTTTGCTTCTGGGTGGTCCCTATAGAACAACATGTTTTGAGATGGGGGGTCGGTGGCCAATTGCATATATTATTGGGGGTCCTTAGATATTAGAAACAAGGATGTAAAAGACATTTGTAGAATCGTCTTAGGGTGTAAATGGGTTAAGGCAGCCTATACTGTAGCTACAGTACGGCTGTCGCACAATCAATACCAACCCGTATGGAGCAGGGTTATTGTGTGTCTACACTGTACATTACTGTATATATTATTGGACAACTTTATGAAAACCAAACAGGCTGCACTGGACAAATGCAGGCATTATACTTATAGCTCAATAGAAATACAGAAGCCTAGCAGACCTATAGCCTATAGCAGTGGTTTTTCAACCAGTGGTCCGGGGACCACCAGGTGGTCCTTGAGGGGGTTCCAGGTGGAGGTGGTCCCCCATGCTAAATGAGGGACCCTTAATAGATCTTTAACTCTTGAGAATGTAAAATGAAACCAAAATGGACGTGTCTCAAGAGTTCAATTATTGTTAAACTGCATTAGGCTACTTAATTTATACCAGAAGTCTACACAATTATATAGAATGTTGAAGAATTGTTATTTTTGATCAATGCTTAATGGTAGGCAGGCTACCAACATCAATACAGCATATGGAATAGTGGGAAATATCTTTATTTAAAATATTCTTAATTAGTTTTGGGTCTGAGAGGCCAAATGTCATCAAATGGTGGTCCGTGGCTCAAATGGAGAATAATTAAAGACCTTTGATGTGAAAATGGTACTGTAAACCACTGTGTTAGCAGAACTAGACTGACTATAATATGAAAGCACCGCCTGCAGCCTGGAGAGACATGCATGAAGGCAGAACCTCTGCCTGACACAGTGCGGCACATGCTGGCTCTATTTGGACCTTTATAGTGCCTGTGTGTACCCTTTTAACACTCTAGTATGGTGTGTACTAGTGTAGCCTACTGCGGTAACCGTCCCGAGACAGACAGCACACTGCCGGGGGTCGGAAATATAGCAGATCTGCAAGATCACAACACGGGGGCGGATGCCGACGATGTGAGCTTGTAGATCTGTATTATATGACTGACGTCCGCCTGTTCGGCACGTACACGCGACACCGCCGTGCGACGAAGTATAAATCAATCTTCTTTAACATGCTGTCAGATTATCATAGTTTATATATTTTTTTTAAACGGTAGATTATTCTAAAACTAGATTCGGATTGTGTTTTGTATCACTATACCCAGCGTCGCATAAAGCCAGTTGCTCTAGGCTGCCAATGTAGACAATATGGGCAATATGATGACAATATTTAAAGGCAAAAAGTCTAAAATATTAGAATGTCTTAATATGCTTGTTAACCTACAGAATTAGACGGCTATTAGCCTACACACACACACACACACACCGCGCAGACAGAATTACCCCGAGGGGGGGGAATTAAAACAATGCTTACCTTAATCGAGTGGAAATCCAGCGTTCCCCTGTCGCGCACCGCACACACGCAGCACTGAACGAGCTCTGTACGTGCGTGCGTGTAGCAGGAGAGTGCGTGAGTCACTGTGTCAGCTCTCTCTCTCCCTCTCCCTCCCTCCCTCTCTCTCTCTCTCTCTCTCCCTCCCTCTCTCTCTCCCTCTCTCGCTCTCTCTCTCTCTCTCCCTCTCCCTCCCTCCCTCTCTCTCTCTCTCTCTCTCTCCCTCCCTCTCTCTCTCCCTCTCTCGCTCTCTCTCTCTCCCTCTCCCTCCCTCCCTCTCTCTCTCTCTCTCTCTCTCCCTCTCCCTCTCTCTCTCTCCCTCTCCCTCTCTCTCTCTGACCAAGCCTCCGCAGCAGCCCGCTCTAATGCATTGCCAATTTATTCTAGTCAACGATATTGTCTCTGGTCTGGTGACGGTCAAGGAAACGACTTTAACAACAACGCGTCGACTATATTAGATCACTTTCTTGTAAGCTTTTACCCTGCAGGTCTGCACCATGCGTCTCCCCTTTTAAGGACACGTGTGGGAAATATTAATTGATTGATTGGTTGGTTGATTGATTGATTCAACCAGTCATTTGATGCATAATCCGAGCGGGCGGATGGAAAATTCAGTATGAATAAACTTCTAATACCGGTAAATGACTCCATCCATGTATTGTCCATAAAAAAATAAATGCAATGGCTCCACCAAGCGGCCAACATTCGCGTTGCACGATAAAGCAATTCTATATCATTGGGGAGGGAGAGCCATGCAGTGTGTGTGTGTCCCGCGCGTGCGTGTGCGTGTGTGATCTGCACGCACCACTGCTGTTAATTATGCAGTAAGTGATTTATTCAAACAAACGTTTGTAATAAATTAATATCAATTAATTAATGTACATGTTCGGGAGGATATCATAGCCTATATGTATTTTATATTTAACGAGAGTAAATAGGACTATATTACACAGGTGGTGCTCAACCTTTTTCTTGTCAAGGACCCCCAGAATTATCTGTATTTAAGCACGGACCCCCCATCTGAAAATATACCGAACGATTTGCGGAGCGGTCTTGATATCGGAAGGTCGCTATAGTTCGTATCCCCGGACCGGCACGTTAAAATTACCTGAAAAGTGCCCTTGGACAAGGCATTGAACCTCTACCATGAAATGTTCTATGAGCAGGGCCTGGCTGTAAACAAGTTCTTGAGCTTAGTCCAGTTACCCTGACGGCCAAGCTACACCAGGCAATTTTGTGCGCGTGCGTATGCGTTTACTGCACGTGTTTACTGTGCGCGTACAGTGTGTTTGGATAGGACCAATATATGCCAGTGATACCAGCTACACCAGACGCACGGATACCGCGGGCCATCCTACGCGTGCTCTAGAAATAGGATCGGTTCTAATTTTTTTACGTGTGTATGCCCCATACACGCGTATCTATATATCCTCCCGGAAGGTCCCGCACAAATCTGCCGCGCGCCACAGATCTGGTGTAGCCGCGGGGCATTTCGCACGCATACTTTGTGCGTGCAGTGTGCTTATACGTCAAACGCACACATGCCCGGTGTAGCTTGGCCGTGAGTAAATATAGTAACTTTGCTTTCTTTTTTTTAACATGACGCTTAAAACACCAAAAAGGGCTTCCTGTCCAGAACGGGTTCAAAACAAGTCAGTCCAAGTGAAGTTAATTTAATTCACAAATACTGTAGAACAATCAGTCAGAAGGTGCAGCGTTGTAGACTCATTATATTCCACAAAATCTCCCAACGTTTCCAGAAGTGAGGTTTGTATGGGTTTCACTTTGTTCAGTCCTTAGTGACGCTCAAAGAACTATGGCAGACTATGAGGCAGACTATGAGGAGACTATGAGGAGACTATGAGGAGACTATGAGGCAGACTATGAGGAGACTATGAGGCAGACTATGAGGAGACTATGAGGAGACTATGGCAGACTATGAGGAGACTATGGCAGACTATGAGGAGACTATGGCAGACTATGAGGAGACTATGGCAGACTATGAGGCAGACTATGAGGAGACTATGAGGAGACTATGGCAGACTATGAGGAGACTATGGCAGACTATGAGGAGACTATGGCAGACTATGAGGAGACTATGGCAGACTATGAGGAGACTATGGCAGACTATGAGGAGACTATGGCAGACTATGAGGCAGACTATGGCAGACTATGAGGAGACTATGGCAGACTATGAGGCAGACTATGGCAGACTATGGCAGACTATGAGGAGACTATGGCAGACTATGAGGAGACTATGGCAGACTATGAGGCAGACTATGGCAGACTATGAGGAGACTATGGCAGACTATGAGGAGACTATGGCAGACTATGAGGAGACTATGGCAGACTATGAGGAGACTATGGCAGACTATGAGGAGACTATGGCAGACTATGAGGAGACTATGGCAGACTATGAGGAGACTATGAGGCAGACTATGGCAGACTATGAGGCAGACTATGAGGCAGACTATGAGGCAGACTATGGCAGACTATGAGGAGACTATGGCAGACTATGAGGCAGACTATGGCAGACTATGAGGAGACTATGAGGAGACTATGGCAGACTATGAGGAGACTATGGCAGACTATGAGGAGACTATGAGGCAGACTATGAGGCAGACTATGGCAGACTATGAGGAGACTATGAGGAGACTATGGCAGACTATGGCAGACTATGAGGCAGACTATGAGGAGACTATGAGGAGACTATGGCAGACTATGAGGAGACTATGGCAGACTATGAGGAGACTATGAGGCAGACTATGAGGCAGACTATGGCAGACTATGAGGAGACTATGAGGAGACTATGGCAGACTATGAGGCAGACTATGAGGCAGACCATGGCAGACTATGAGGAGACTATGGCAGACTATGAGGCAGACTATGAGGAGACTATGGCAGACTATGAGGCAGACTATGAGGCAGACCATGGCAGACTATGAGGAGACTATGGCAGACTATGAGGCAGACTATGAGGAGACTATGGCAGACTATGAGGCAGACTATGAGGCAGACCATGGCAGACTATGAGGAGACTATGGCAGACTATGAGGCAGACTATGAGGAGACTATGGCAGACTATGAGGCAGACTATGAGGAGACTATGGCAGACTATGAGGAGACTATGAGGCAGACTATGAGGAGACTATGGCAGACTATGAGGCAGACTATGAGGAGACTATGGCAGACTATGAGGAGACTATGGCAGACTATGGCAGACTATGAGGCAGACTATGAGGAGACTATGGCAGACTATGAGGAGACTATGAGGCAGACTATGGCAGACTATGAGGCAGACTATGAGGCAGACTATGAGGAGACTATGGCAGACTATGAGGAGACTATGGCAGAGTGCAGACTATGAGGAGACTATGGCAGACTATGAGGCAGACTATGAGGCAGACTATGAGGAGACTATGGCAGACTATGAGGTTTGTACATTGGCTGCATGTTCAGTCCTTATTGCAGTGACGCTCACAGAACTATGTACATTCTAACGCGGCCCACTTGTATGCATTCAGACTCCCACGTACACGTATACAGCACAGAGAACGCACGCACGCACACGCACACACACACACACACACACACACACACACACACACACACACACAGGATTTAAAGGAGAAAACAGCTAACCTTAGTATACACTGTATAAAGGTCATTAGTTCATTAGATGGGTTTCATTTTGTTCAGTTCTCCTCATGGTAATGTTCACTTACAGTAAGGACACATTCTTGCTCCCACAGGCATTCATAATCGCACGTACACACACGCACACAGACACACACACACGGGCACGCACACATGCACGCACACGCGCGCGCACACACACCCGCAAATGAAAACACACATTTAAAAATGTAAGTCGACTCATTCCAATTTACAGGCATAATACAGGTCCTCCAAAGAGTCCTGCATGGATTGCCATTTTTCATGGCTGTACTGTCACAGTTGACCGTGGAAAATAAAAACAGGAAACAACAGAACAGAGGTCAGAGGTCAATCACCGCGGCCGGCGAGGTATGGGAGGCGGCGAGGGAGACCGCCTGCGCGTAGGTCTATGTGGAACTGCTCGAGTCGGGCAGGCGATGTAGCGGTCGTTCAACGGGTCCTCTGGCACCCTGAGAGAGACGGCAGAAACAGTGGATGTTAAGGCTCATACATAGTCTGGATTTTCGGTGGTTAGGTGACCACCGAACTACAACATGACGTCAATGAGGTGACCACCGAACTACAACATGACGTCACTGAGGTGACCACCGAACTACAACATGACGTCACTGAGGTGACCACCGAACTACAACATGACGTCAATGAGGTGACCACCGAACTACAACATGACGTCACTGAGGTGACCACCGAACTACAACATGACGTCACTGAGGTGACCACCGAACTACAACATGACGTCACTGAGGTGACCACCGAACTACAACATGGCGTCACTGAGGTGACCACCGAACTACAACATGACGTCACTGAGGTGACCACCGAACTACAACATGACGTCACTGAGGTGACCACCGAACTACAACATGACGTCACTGAGGTGACCACCGAACTACAACATGACGTCACTGAGGTGACCACCGAACTACAACATGACGTCACACTGAGCCGCGGTGAAGAGCAAACCACCGCCACCGCTCCAGCCCTTCTCTCTGTTTTTACTCACCACCGCTCAACGTTATTTCAGCTCCGGTGGTCAGCTCACCACCGGAGCGGTGGTCAACTCACCACCGAAAATCCAGACTATGAATAGGCCTTTAGTCCACCCTGAAACTACATATACTGACACACTGACACCCTGAAACTACATATACTGACACACTGAGTGGATGTTAGTCCACCCTGAAACTACATATACTGACACACTGAGTGGATGTTAGTCCACCCTGAAACTACATATACTGACACACTGAGTGGATGTTAGTCCACCCTGAAACTACATATACTGACACACTGAGTGGATGTTAGTTCACCCTGAAACTACACATACTGACTCACTGAGTGGATGTTAGTCCACCCTGAAACTACATATACTGACACACTGAGTGGATGTTAGTCCACCCTGAAACTACATATACTGACACACTGAGTGGATGTTAGTCCACCCTGAAACTACATATACTGACACACTGAGTGGATGTTAGTTCACCCTGAAACTACACATACTGACTCACTGAGTGGATGTTAGTCCACCCTGAAACTACATATACTGACTCACTGAGTGGATGTTAGTCCACCCTGAAACTACATATACTGACTCACTGAGTGGATGTTAGTCCACCCTGAAACTACATATACTGACACACTGACACCCTGAAACTACATATACTGACTCACTGATTGCTTTATGCATTTCGGGCCTTCTTCAAGGCATGCCTGAAGAAGGCCCGAAAGGCCGAAACGTTGCCATGTCTCTTATTTAAAATAAAACTCTTGAACCAGCGAGTGGCGGTGTGCGGGTCTCTCCTCCTCCTCCTCCAAACACAGTAGCCTAGAAAACATGGGACTTCACACCATATCGTGTCGTTGTGGCACAACAACACGATAGCTGTTCTATACATACTGTGAAATAAACATTTAAATCAATCAATCTGTCAACAACTCGGGGTTTTTATCTGGTTGCCCACAAGACATATGAAATTGAATATATATACAGTATATCAAAAACATTTATCTCACTTGAATTCAAAATCAATACGAAGAAATATTCGACGATTATGGAAATGTCCTCACGTTTGGTGGAATAACAAACCAAAACAACACTATTAACCCCAAAACAACAGTATTACGAGGTAGGTTTTGTGTCATGACTCAGTGTTCACAGGGACGTGTGTTAGAGGGGCAGGGGCTGAAATACCGTAAGACGGAGGGCACTTTTGGACAGAAATAGCGAAAATAGCTGATCTACAAGCTCACAACGCGTCGCACTGCGTATTTGTGGGGCGCAACCCAGCACTCTTTAGCTAGTGGAGATGTGGTGTAACGACATGGATTTCTAAACACATTATTTCAACGCAAAATGCTGCGTTCAAGTTCAGGAGACTTCGGAAAGAAAAGCAATTCTCCTGAATGCTGCCTTCCTTCCGGCGTGGCATTGAAAGGTCTGGAGAGGGCAGTTGTTTTACAGACGGATAAAAGGGCAGGGGCTGAAGCCCCCTTTGATGACTATTAGTGCCACAGTTGTCCACAGTTCACCTAAACATAACATAACGTAACGTAACCTACTGTATATGTGAGAAACGACCACAGGTTTCAGTGACTTTTTGGTTTCACACTGTGGTTTCCTCTCCAACACAGCCAGCCAGTCAGTAGCGCATGTGCGTTTCCTCTTAATCACTTCCTGTCATCTCACGCGTGGAACTGCTAGGAACTTTCCAGTGGACTCAAAATAGCGAAACTTTCTCGTTTCAATATATTGGCCTACGAAACTGCAATAACCTCTGTGGTCATACAGTGAGAATTAAGCGATGAATGTCCCTTGGGACAGTAATTGTATTTTACACCGTATTACTACAGTATTAGACAGCAGTATTACTGTATATGTCATTAAATGGCATATAGTTTACAACCATATACTGTTGTATATTGTACCATATAATACAGTAGAATTAATATAATTCCCCACTCCCCCACTTTGTTTGTCTACCTTCGTGTCTAGCTTTTCAACTATTTTATTTTTCCTAATAAAACATTATTATTTTGTTCTTGTTAAAGCGACTTTGGGTAACTTGAAAAGCGCTATATAAATTGTATGTATTATTATTATTATTATTATTATTATTAAAGCACTCGCCTTTTTTTTTTTTTTTTTTTTAATTTTTATCCCACGATTTTGTAACCCAGTTTTCTTTTCACCCAGTGCCAATTATCTAATGTAATCCTGGGCGCTACACTTCCTCTGCCAACCTGGGGGGGCAGCGGACTGACCTCATGCCTCCTTCTATGCATGAGGAGTCCAAGCTGCTTCTTTTCACCTGACAGAGGGGAATTTCCCCGGCCGGACGTAGCGCGTGGAAGGGACACGTTATTCCGACCAGTTCCTTTCCCCTCCATCAGGCGCCCCGGCTGGCCAGGGGGAGGTAGTTTTAGAGACCAGGATTACTGCATGTTTTTGTGAGGGTATCTACCCTAGGGGACACGGGGAGAACATGCAAACTCCACACAGAAAGGCCCTTTCGCCAACCCCCGCCTCGGGTATGGGCACTGATGACGCGGAGGAGGGAACACGCCGCCAGTGCCCACAGCGTCCCCAGCGGGAATCGAACCCAGGACCTTCTAGCTGTGAGGCGACAGCACTACCAACTGTGCCACCGTGCCCCGCACTCGCCTTTTAGTGAGAGAAACCTATGAAAATCTGGGAACTAAACTGTTACCAAGACATTTCTTCACCAATATGTTTCTTTGAAATTCAACTGCCGTGGGAAATGTGAGTTATTAGAATGACCATACCATTGACATACTATATAAGGCAAAAAAAGGTCCACATTTCATCATTCTTTCAGTATCATGTGACATGTGAAACTAGGGAGTTTCTAGCCTCGGTCCCAGGCTTACTTATCTGCGAAAAGAAAAGCCTGGTCACAACCTAAGGCAGAGAAGCTATCGGCGGACGTATCCTCCGGAATATCCGTCAGATGTATTTCCCCCGGATACGATATTTTCCCGACCAATCACAACACTTGTTTCATTCGCAGAGAATGTATACTGATTTGCAAAGAATCAACGTCATTTCCTTGGGCGATATACTTCAGCTAAAATCTTGCACCCTCCGCTGATAGTGTTTTCAGCGTAGGTCTTGCCCAGGGTGGGGGGGTTTCCATGATTCTGAATCTATTCCAAGCATTAGTTTAAGTATCATGTGACATGTGAAACTAGGGGGTTTCCATGATTCTGAATCCATTAAGTATCACATGACATATGAAACTAGGGGGTTTCCATGATTCTGAATCCATTAAGTATCATGTGACATGTGAAACTAGGGGGTTTCCATGATTCTGAATCCATTAAGTATCATGTGACATGTGAAACTAGGGGGTTTCCATGATTCTGAATCCATTAAGTATCATGTGACATGTGAAACTAGGGGGTTTCCATGATTCTGAATCCATTAAGTATCATGTGACATGTGAAACTAGGGGGTTTTCATGATTCTGAATCCATTAAGTATCATGTGACATGTGAAACTAGGGGGTTTCCATGATTCTGAATCCATTAAGTATCATGTGACATGTGAAACTAGGGGGTTTCCATGATTCTGAATCCATTCCAAGCATTAGTTTAAGTATCATGTGACATGTGAAACTAGGGGGTTTCCATGATTCTGAATCCATTAAGTATCATGTGACATGTGAAACTAGGGGGTTTCCATGATTCTGAATCCATTAAGTATCATGTGACATGTGAAACTAGGGGGTTTCCATGATTCTGAATCCATTAAGTATCATGTGACATGTGAAACTAGGGGGTTTCCATGATTCTGAATCCATTAAGTATCATGTGACATGTGAAACTAGGGGGTTTCCATGATTCTGAATCCATTAAGTATCATGTGACATGTGAAACTAGGGGGTTTCCTTGATTCTGAATCTATTAAGTATCATGTGACATGTGAAACTAGGGGGTTTCCATGATTCTGAATCCATTAAGTATCATGTGACATGTGAAACTAGGGGGTTTCCATGATTCTGAATCCATTAAGTATCATGTGACATGTGAAACTAGGGGGTTTCCATGATTCTGAATCCATTAAGTATCATGTGACATGTGAAACTAGGGGGTTTCCTTGATTCTGAATCCATTAAGTATCACGTGACATGTGAAACTAGGGGGTTTCCATGATTCTGAATCTATTAAGTATCATGTGACATGTGAAACTAGGGGGTTTCCATGATTCTGAATCCATTAAGTATCATGTGACATGTGAAACTAGGGGGTTTCCATGATTCTGAATCCATTAAGTATCATGTGACATGTGAAACTAGGGGGTTTCCTTGATTCTGAATCCATTAAGTATCATGTGACATGTGAAACTAGGGGGTTTCCATGATTCTGAATCCATTAAGTATCATGTGACATGTGAAACTAGGGGGTTTCCATGATTCTGAATCCATTAAGTATCATGTGACATGTGAAACTAGGGGGTTTCCATGATTCTGAATCCATTGCAAGCATTAGTTTTACACAAAAAACACTCCTTGGGAGGAAAACAGCCATAGCCGTCATCACAAATGTGTTGAGGTCAGCACATTGGGAGGTCAGCACATTTGGGCAAGTGGATATGGCCGAATTTAGCCCAATGAATAATACAAAATAATAAAATCAATAATAATAAAATAATAAATCAACGATAAGACTCATGATTCCACAGCGTACTGTGAACCTGGACCCAGAGACTGACCTTTCTGGGATTCGAGGGGGGATCCTGGGTGGGGGGATGTGGGGTGGGACTTCACTAGTAGGTCGTGGAGGTCGTGTGGGAGGAGCAACGCTGTCTAACGCATCCTATAAATAACACAAATCATCACCGTTAGGATTCCTTTAAATAACACAAATCATCACCGTTAGGATTCCTTTAAATAACACAAATCATCACCGTTAGGATTCCTTTAAATAACACAAATCATCACCGTTAGGATTCCTTTAAATAACACAAATCATCACCTTTAGGATGCCTTAGCTATTGAAAAATAGCAGATCTACAAGCTCATAGCGCGGCACTCATATCTTTGAATATATATTCTTTCAGAGCGAATGTTTTTAGCTCACATATTTGCTTCTGGGGGGGTCCCTGGAACAACATATTTTCAGATGGGGGTCGGCGGCATATTACATAATTATATTTGGGGGTCCTTGACATGAAAACGTTTGAGAACCACTGACACAGAAACATGAGGCTTTTCCAGAATGTTTTAGAAGACATTCGTAGAATCGAACTGAACTCTAAACGGGTTAAAAGGACTGATAAGGTTGCTCACCTCAAACTCCGGCTCTGTGCCACTGCTGTAGCTCATGGTGCTGTGTGTGCTGAGTCTGTTACTCTCAGTACCTGTTCAATAATAATAATAACAATAAAACATTATTTTCTGTGTGTGCTGAGTCTGTTACTCTCAGTACCTGTTCAAGACATCCATGGGAGTGAGAAGGAACAGGTGTGATGTCGGATGTTGTTACATCTAAGTTTAAGACCGCATCACCCAATGTACTGTATAGTTGCATGAATACATACAAAATGTCTCGTCTAACAACTGTTGTATAACACATCTTTTTTTTTTTAAAGATTTGTTTTACTGTACCGTACCGTACTGTACTGTACTGATACACCTGAAATCATATATATATATTTAGTTAATATGTATGTGCTATTTTCCGTGCTCAGACACAGGTAGCCAGCCAGGCAGCCACACACAAAGCTACTTAAGGAAGTGATTGCACCTCTTCAAAATCTGAACTATCCCTTTAAGAATCGTTGAGCCAGATGGAGTGAGAGGGTGGTTTTGGCGACTTCCAAGATAGTAATATTCTAACAGTGTTGCAAAAGTAATAATCTCTAACTTCTGATTCGTGTACTGTAAGGGGTTTGACGGTGTGCCGAACATACAGTAGCCATCAATGGACAGGGTTGTAGCGCCATCTATAGCACGTCTGACAGTGTGACAAATACGAAGTGACCAGAATCGCTGTAACTGGGGACAAGACCAATACATGTGTAAAATGACTTATCCTGGATCTCTTGTCCACTAGCGAGTCCCTTTCTAACATTTATCCTGGATCTCTTGTCCACTAGCGAGTCCCTTCCTAACATTTTAGTCTAGTTTTCATTTGTTGAAATTGTAAATGTCTTTAGTGTTAGTTTTTTGTTTTCCATTTAGTTTGTCAGTGAAAAAAGGTATAGTGGACGAATTATTTTCGTCATAGTTCAACATAGAAATCAACATTTCTGGACTCACTGGAGGTGCTGGAGGTGCTCCCTTGTTGCCAGGAGCCCCTCTGGATGGGGCGGGACGCCCGGGCAGGGGGAGGGGCCAGCGCCCCCACAGGGCCGAAGTCGTACACGCCGCACTCCAGCGCCACGTCCCCCGAGGGGAACGGGTGGTTCTTTGGGAGCGGAGCTGTTATCTCCAATTCTGATAGAGAAGGAAAAGGACCACAGACTATATCTTAGCATCAGAACTGTTATCTCCAATTCTGATAGAGAAGGAAAAGGACCACAGACTATATCTTAGCCCATTTAGACCTGAAGACGATTCTACAAATGCCTTCTAAATCCAGTTCTGAAAACGGCACTCCATCTTTAATTAAGGTAACACTGAGGATCTGTACTAAAGCACCATAGTGTGTGGTGTTAAAATACAACAGGAAAGCAGCCTCACCAACATTCTTTCATAGTGTGTGGTGTTAAAATACAACAGGAAAGCAGCCTCACCAACATTCTTTCATAGTGTGTGGTGTTAAAATACAACAGGAGAGCAGCCTCACCAACATTCTTTCATAGTGTGTGGTGTTAAAATACAACAGGAAAGCAGCCTCACCAACATTCTTTCATAGTGTGTGGTGTTAAAATACAACAGGAAAGCAGCCTCACCAACATTCTTTCATAGTGTGTGGTGTTAAAATACAACAGGAAAGCAGCCTCACCAACATTCTTTCATAGTGTGTGGTGTTAAAATACAACAGGAAAGCAGCCTCACCAACATTCTTTCATAGTGTGTGGTGTTAAAATACAACAGGAAAGCAGCCTCACCAACATTCTTTCATAGTGTGTGGTGTTAAAATACAACAGGAAAGCAGCCTCACCAACATTCTTTCCCGATTCTTTGCGCCTCATGATGCTGTCTCGTAATCTCTTCAGGTTTTCCTAAAGGGCAAAGAAGATTGTATCGTTGTTAAAGGTTTTAAAAGGTTTTGTAATTTTGTATTTCTTTATTTTTTATTTTCTGAGATGTACTTGGAACATTCAGTGATTCAGTACATTTTCTGTCTGTCTGGGGGTTTTCTGAATAATTAGGCTCAAACAAGTGCTCTGATTTGCCTGTGGACTGTGATGTAACAGTCCACCAATCCCGTATAATGACACAACAAGTTGCCAGCTAGTGTCAATGTCGAGGGATTTTGCCTGTTTTAATTTCAGCCCCAAACGCTTCAGAACACACCGAGAAAAAACCCCAGACCACAGACCACCAAAAATATATATATATATATGAAAATTAAACTTAAAACAGCCAGCACTGAGAGAACAACAACAACAGCTGTTTCTTTATACCTGCTGACAGCGTAAGGAGCTGGATCTCCTCTCATTGTTAACCTGCCAGGCCTTGAACTCCTGGACAGCCTCCTCCACGGTGATGTCCCCGACCTTGACCCTCTCCTGCAGGGTGATGAGCTGCCTCTGGCCCGCGGTCTTCACGCCACCGTACGGGTCGTACTCAGGAGAGCTGGACCGCTCCCTCTGCCCTGGACCTGGGGTCTTTCCACCACCATATCGTTCGTACTCAGGAGAGCTGGACCGCTGCCTCTGGCCCGGGGTCTTCAGCTCTCCGTACTCAGGAGAGCTGGACCGCTTCCTCTGCACCGGCGTCTTTCCGCCACCATAACGTTCGTACACAAGAGAGCTGGATCGCTGCCTCTGCACCGGGGTCTTTCCGCCACCAAAACGTTCGTACACAGGAGAGCTGGATCGCCGACCCGGTGGAACTGAAAGTTTTCCAATGTGCCGTCATGTTAAAAGGAGAATTCCATGCTAGAATGCTTTCTTATCTTTCTTACCTTTCTTCGTAGTTGTTACGTCCCCACCAAAGAGGTCCAGGTGTTTTTTTGTGCAAAAACTCCTTATTGGCTATTTTCCCTACCATAAGCCCTCAATGAATTGCATTGCATTGAATGGGAATTGAATGGGGCTATGGGGTGTTATGCTAATTTGCGTATTTCCATCGAAAGAAGTAGTAAAGTGTGCCGCTTGGGATATTATTTACATTGTGAAGAGAGGATATATACAAAGAAATTATAATTTTGAGCGATGGAAATAAGCAAATTAGCACAACACCCCATAGCCCCATTCAATTCCCATTCAATTCAATGCAATTCATTTAGGGCTTATGGTAGGGGAAATAGCCAATAAGGAGCTTTTGCACAAAATAACACCTGGACCTCTTTGGTGGACAAAGAAAGGTAAGAAAGCCTTCTAGTATGGAATTCTCCTTTAAGAAGACATCATCCCAGATCTGTGGGCCTTGTGTATATAGAGCGTTGCAGTCCCACCCCCTCGAGAGACCCGGGAAAATAAGCCCCCGTTCATTTTCCTCATAGACTTTTCAAAATGTATTTATTTAAAGACGTTTACGCCGCGGACAAAGCCAACTGGAGTTGTGACAAATCATGACAACAAACACAATGTTTTGGGCCGATCAAATAATTAGTAAGAAGAACAAAAATATTGTGTCTGTTGTCATGATTTGTCACAACTCCAGTTGGCTTGGTACGACGCTTAAAAGGTCTTTAACCCATTCTGAACGGGAACCCATTTTGGTGTTAGCATCATGTTATGCTTTAGCTATTGAAAAATAGCAGATCTACAAGCTCATAGCGCGCCACCGAGTGGCGCGCTACGAGCTTGTAGGTCTTTTGAAAAATCGAAGAACGACTGACATTTTTTTAGAATCTGATCTCAGGTCAGAATGGGTTCATCAGACCAGTGTGTGTCCAGTGGAAACCTCGTATGAATCTGATCTCAGGTCAGAATGGGTTAAATAAATAAATGTCTATGGGAAAAATGCATGGGGAATTATTTCGTCGTCGTCATGAAAGGGGCGACTGCGACACACTGAATTAGCTTTTAAATGATTTCGATTCCAATTCCTCACATGCAAAATCTACATATAAACACTTGTTATTGTGATGTGAAGATGATTTTTGAAAATAATAATGAATGAATGAATAGAGTCTAGAGTGTGTACTACACCTGATAATAATAAATAAAATAATAATAATAAATAATAATGAATGAATAGAGTCTAGAGTGTGTACTACACCTGATAATAATAAATAAAATAATAATAATAAATAATAATGAATTAATGAATAGAGTCTAGAGTGTGTACTACACCTGATAATAATAAATAAAATAATAATAATAAATAATAATGAATGAATGAATAGAGTCTAGAGTGTGTACTACACCTGCAAATGGTCCTGCTTCCATAGGTTTGATCTCGGGGGTGGATCTTTCGGAGAACACTGAAGCCAAAAGAACACCACAGTTTGTCAGTTTACCCAACTGCACAGACTGATGGGTCTGAGTTAAATTAACATTGGTTTTACGATAAAAATTGGGGGTCCCGCAGAGATAGAAATGGCATTAAATGGGGGGTCCGTAGACTAATGCATGTCAAACTGGGGCGTCCTTGAAATTAAACGGGTTGAGAATTACTGCTAGAGCCGTAAATATCGTCTCTTCGGGCTAATTAGTGTAAGTTTGGGAACCACTGCATTTAGAATAATGTACAGTACCACTGGTTATGTAGGGCCCGTCCCCTCGCTCCGTAGACAGAGGTCTGGGAATAGGGGCCGGCGGACGCTTCAGAAACTCCTGAAACTCGGCCGCGTTGGTTCCATCCACGGAGTCGTAGATATCCTCTGGTTCCAACTGGTACGGGTCCTCCTCCTCCTCCTCGTCCTCTTCCTCTTTCTCAGGAGGCTCTGGCTCCTTGTCCTTCTTCTCCTCGGCTTTTGTAAGTGGACACACAAGACCACAGACACATATAAAGGGCTTTTGTAAGTGGACCATAGACTGTAAAAAATATGGACAAAGCGTTCTCCGGGTCCAACGTGAACGTAAAATGAAGCCTGTCAGTCCTTGCAATGGAAGTCGCCGTCTTTCTAGATCCGTTTGGTCCAGCTGGCCCATTGGCTGGCCCAGACAACGAGGCGGGACTTCCCCCCTTCTTCTCCGTTGGTTTTTATTTTGACTCGAGTGGGAGGGGGATCCCGTTCATAGACTGTAACGGTAGCCACGCCCCTCAGAACATGCGCGACTTTACTTTTTTTTTATACATGGGACCATAATTTTCCAAAAAGAATATTATGACATTAGAAATTAGACTTTAAACTAGTGACTGGAAGCAGAAAGTATTCATGACCATGTTTATTAAGGTAATACAGTCTAGGTGAAGTTGGGCCCAAATACATGGACTTCTATGGGGCTATGGGTTTTTCTGGGTCCAGTGATAGCACCACAACAGGCCATTATATGATAGGCCATCATTTCCTTAGTGGCTTCACAAAATATCTGTCTGACTGCCCCCCTGGTGGACACACAAGACCACAGACACATATAAAGGCTATAGATGGCTCAAGGTGGAGTCTCTGACGTATAGTTCACCCGGCGGCCATCTTGCTTCAGGGGGCTACACTACAGTATGTTCTATGGCAGCTCAAACAAAACTGAGTCATAACTCGCTCAAATCTTGACAGATTTACAAACATACCTTGGAAGAACTTCCTCAGCATGACCTCTTCAGAGTTGTCTCCTGCGTCTTGGCTCATCGCCATGTCTGGGGACGACACGACAACAGCTGAGTCATCATCGCTGGCGCCATTAGGGCTGGATATCACGTTTCGCGTGGGAAACCCTTTTGGTGTTTTAAGCATTACGTTATACTTTTAGCTATTGAAAAAATAGCAGATCTACAAGCTCATAGCGCGGCACCACCTAGTGCTGCACTACGAGCTTGTAGGTCTCGGCAGGCCAAATACATCATTACAAATACATATTTTGGGGACCTTGACATAAAATATAGAGCACTACTACTGATTAACATTCAGACGTAGTTATTTTAAAAGTAGATCTCACATATGTCGTCTGCTCGCTCCGGGTCTATCAACGCCATGGACTCGTAGATGTCCTCCGAGCCGCTGGAGTGCATCCTGACCACGTCACCCACCATCTTCTCGTACACCTCGCCCTCCTCCTCGGGGTTCAGGTGAGTCTTGACCATGTCCAACGTCTCCTGCATTGTTGTTACAATAAGACACAGGTGAGTCTTGACCATGTCCAACGTCTCCTGCATCGTTGTTACAATAAGACACAGGTGAGTCTTGACCATGTCCAACGTCTCCTGCATTGTTGTTACAATAAGACACAGGTGAGTCTTGACCATGTCCAACGTCTCCTGCGTCGTTGTTACAATAAGACACAGGTGAGTCTTGACCATGTCCAACGTCTCCTGCATTGTTGTTACAATAAGACACAGGTGAGTCTTGACCATGTCCAACGTCTCCTGCATTGTTGTTACAATAACAAGAACACCGGTGAGGCCGCTTTCTGGGTCTATGGCCCCAAGTTGTGGAACACCCTACCACTGCACCTTAAAAGGGCGACCTCCCTTGATGTTTTTAAGAGCAAGCTGAAAACGTATTTGTTATTGTGTTCTGGTACAAATTTCCTTACCATTTTTAATGTTCTAGTTTTGTATTGCTAATTGTATATACTGTGTATTGTAATGATTGACCTACTTTTGTTTCCGGCATTCCGCTGCTTGTTATTTTTATTTTATTTTATATTATTTTAATGTGAAGCACTTTGAGTTGCATTTTATGTATGAAAATGTGCTATATAAATAAAGTTTATTATTATTATTATTATAATAACTTACACCGGCAAGCATGAGGGATGCTCCCATCAGGGGCTTTGGGACCGATACCCATTGTTTTTCTCATGTTCGGACGATTGGTCGGATACCGATACGGATCACTGAAATGTTGCACATTTGTGTTATTGTTTCGTTGCACCCCACCCAGTACTTACAACGAAGTCGTCCATGAAGTGCCGGAGGTCCAGGAAGCCGCTCCTCTGGGCCAGCGTGTTGGGGTACGCTCCGTACTTGTTGGGGACGCTGTAGGCCTGCAGCGCCCCGGGACACTGCAGCAGAACCGTGCTCAGCTTCTTCAGGCCGAACCGGGCCGCGAAGTGGAGCAGGGTGGGCAGCTCCAGGTCCGTCTGGCCTGAGGAGCACGAGGCAACGGACGGTTGTCAGAACTTTTTTATGAGATTTTGATGACCGTCAAAATCAACTAGTAGTCAAAATCAATTAATTTAGTTTCCATTTAGTTTTCGTCAGTGACAAAAGGTAGTCGAACATTTTTTTGGCATTAATTTACCAAAAACAGAACAAAAGAAAACACCTTTTGAAATATGGAGATACAGGGTTTCTGCCCGACAGTGACTATAATCTAAATATAAATCCATATGAATCTCTTTGTGTCCGTCCATCCTATATATTGATCGATTGATTGATTGATTCAAACCTTTATTTCAAGGGAATCCAATTGAGACCAGGGTCTCCAGACCTCTCAAAATAAATTGGTTAGAGTGATCCTGAAGTTGCATCCTAGAACTCACCTTCTCCCTGCCCACTTCACCAGTCTGGGGTGGCTTAAAGTGGAGGAGCGAGTATCCCAATTTAAAATGTGTCTAGTTCACAGAATTAGAAATAATGTAGCACCCAAATATTTCAATGACTATTTTTCAACAGTTAGTGATACTCACAGGCACTACACCAGAGGGAGCCCTACTGATTTTAAACCCTGCCTTTTTCACAACAATAATGGGAAAAACATCATTCCTGTACTCGGCAGCAGTTCAGTGGAATGGCTTGCCTTCCAGCCTCAAGGTGACCAGTTCCTTTGATATTTTTAAATCCACATTAAAAAGATGGTTGGCCGAAAACATAGTGTAAATATAGTGTAGAATAGATATATGGCATAAATGGAAAAAGAAAAGTAAGGGAAAAAAATCATAGAAATCCAGTTTTATTGGTCAGTTTATATTCATTTTTGTCCTGTTTCTTGTTTTTTTGTTTTGTTTGTTTTTTGCCTCCTGTTTCTGTCTGTATTGAACCGTTTATTGTCTGTTGCCCCCCTTCCCCTTTCCCCAAGAGGACCACAATGGAAACAAGCTTAACAGCTTTCTTGTGAATTTATCCTTTTGAAATATATTTTCAATAAAGTATTCAATCAATCAATCAATCAAACTCTCTTTCAGTGGCGCCCTGTATAACCCTGTATAACCCGGTTAGGGGTTAACCCCTAACCCTGTATACAAACAAGAACATTTACAGCAATGATTTTACATACATGACATGGACACAAAGTACAAACGATATAATACACAAAAACATACACACAGAAACAAAACCTTATAACCAAATATTACAATAAGCAGGTGCATACGCCTTCCTCTAGTGCGAGGTCAGTTAAAAGTCTTTTAAAAATAGTAAATGAAACAAGGACATCCAACTTCAATTTGTCTTGACAATTATTCCATAAATGTGGAGCATATACACCCTGAAGGCAGTATCTCCCAATTTAGTAGTAGTTTTTGGTACCTTCAGCTAAAGCTTATCTTGTGATCTGGTACCACAAACGGATGTTTTTTAAAATACAGAGGTAGTTTATGCCCAAATATGACATAGACTGTCTTCCAAGTCCTCTGACAACAACAGCTATTGCACCATGACTAACTTGACTACATAACAGAAGCCCTTTTTGCTAACCTCATCATACAAGCATTGTACTGTCTGTCCGTTTCACTGCAGAAGTGGAATGAACACAATATGCCGTTCACTTCACTATTTCCTCTGGCCATGATGCACATTCAGCAGCTATACGGTGTGTGTCTCAGTGGAAAATGAAATGCTGATGATTTCATTTTACCTCATGGTGCAATAATAAAGTAATGAACATAAGTTTATACAGGAAGGATTTCCCCGCAAATCCTTACACACTATCTCTATAGTCATGTGTTTAAGATGGATCTGTCCCATATTTTTCATATTCCATCCTAATTGGCTAAAATTGGGCTTTCAAAGTTTGCAGGAATCATGAACGCAGCGTGCAATTTACGTGAAATCTTTCACGGACTTTCCTACTAGGCTGAGGAATATATCTCACCCTTTTCACCCAACAGGTGGTGCTATTTTGAACACATTTTTTGAACAAAATGCCTCAAATCATCCAATTGCCATCAATGGTCTAAGAACAAACTGCACCCTTTTCACATTGGCCTATTATAGCGCCACCAGGAGGCCACAACCTGACCTGGCCTGGTGGAGACCTGTCCTATTATAGCGCCACCAGGAGGCCACAACCTGACCTGCCCTGGTGGAGACCTGTCCTATTATAGCGCCACCAGGAGGCCACAACCTGACCTGGCCTGGTGGAGACCTGTCCTATTATAGCGCCACCAGGAGGCCACAACCTGACCTGGCCTGGTGGAGACCTGTCCTATTATAGCGCCACCAGGAGGCCACAACCTGACCTGGCCTGGTGGAGACCTGTCCTATTATAGCGCCACCAGGAGGCCACAACCTGACCTGGCCTGGTGGAGACCTGTCCTATTATAGCGCCACCAGGAGGCCACAACCTGACCTGGCCTGGTGGAGACCTGTGCCCTGAGGAGCATAAATTAAATGCCTTGCTTCGTTGCACAAGAGCGCAATGCAAAAAAAGCTCAGAACCCGTCGTGTTGCGACTCACTATTCATGAAACTTTTCCTGCAGGTTTAAGAAATATTGAACCACTGAAAAGTATATGAACTAAAGCGTGCGAACAGTAACAACATTGGATCCATCGCAGCAAAGCTTATATTTTCCATCTCCTTTTATGTCTTGGACATAAAATGTCTCTGCCCGACGCGACAGTGACGATATACTTTTATCTATAGGCGTTCTAATTCCACGGCCCTCACACACTATTGCTGGACAGGACACTACTGTACATCTGGTACATGTGTCTGTGGAAGAAGTCCCTCTCCAAAGTACAGTAGATCTGCTGAATGCCAAACTTCAGTCTACATGCCAAGGCCACCCAGGCCAGTACACAAATCAAGTCATTAAAAACAGATATAAATGCAAATTACATACACAATCGGCAGTCCACGCACGCAACGCACGCACGCATGCATGCACGCACGTCGCACGCACGCCACATGATCTCTGCGAAACAAAGCGTTCAACAACATCAACACATTCTAATCAACTCATAAATATTCTTACATGTCGTCTCTTTGATCTGTGTGATGCCGAACAGATGAAGGCCCGTCTGGGGCATCCTAGACTTCAGCGAGTCCGTCAGCATGTCATCCAGAGACTCCGTTACATTGGATGTGATGTTGAACGCCTGTAAAATACACGGATCATGTGTCAGCGGGGGGGGGGAGAAAAAAAAGACACTTACGCAGCGTTTTCTATTCTTCTGACACGGCGCTTCTCAAACGTTTCCGTGTCCCAAGGAGGACCCCCCAAATAAGGGCCTTTCTCGCCCCCCCCCCACCGTTTATGTTGTGTTTAGTTTCCAAGATGGCCGCCGCAGCACCAGGAGGGGGTGGGGCGGAGGTGAGCGGGCGGGGTCGACATATGCCCTTACTGGGCTGCGTTCAAGACACTTGCCTTGTGTCTGACACCATGACTTTTGTCCCGCTGACCCCCCATTTGAAAAGACATGCCAGGGACCCCCTATTTAAGATTTTTCACGGCTTTTGCAGCGACTCTCAAACATTTTAATTTCAACGACCCCCCAGTTTTGACCTGCAATAGGCTACGGTATTTCTATCTCTGCGGGCCACATATTTATATTGTAAAATCAATGATAATTTAACTCTGAGAGTGTACAAATGGCCCCAAATGGAACCGTTAGAGACACTCCCATGAGGGTCCATTGGGTTCATAACTATCATTTAGCTGGGTCCCCCCTGGAACTCCCTCAAGGACCCCTGGGGGTCCGCAGATCCCACTTTGAGAACCACGTGTTCTCACAGATTTGCTTTGGCAAATAAGTCAGATGTACAGTATGCCTTTCACATAATTATAATGTACTGTGAAAGCAAATACACGCAGTTGATGTTGGGAAGCAATGAAAACCACCGGCCCTGCTATGCATCATCACTGCTGTCAGATCATGTATCCATGTGTAACTCAGAGAGTGTACAGATGTATTATTATCCATTCAGTGACTGTACATGTGTACACAATAAACAGAGTTACGTCAGCGCTCAGGACTGTTATTGTGTTCACGATGCTCTTCTCACCTAGGGTGACCAGATCCAAACTGTTCATTTGAGGGACAGAAGTATCGCATGTCTCACATCAAGCTATTAAATGCCTTGATGTCATATTCGACCATATAGGCCAATTGGCTATCATTTATAAACTCCTCTGGTGTCTCACATTTTGTTTTAAAATCATGCTTTATTTTTATGCTATTTGAACAGGCTTAACACATTTTGTACATAATACGTCCTGAAACGTCATAAGGATTGGAACCGAGAGGTGCCTACGACGTCTGTGGACGTCCTAGCGACGTCCAAACGACACGGGCGAGATAATAATATTCAGAATAATTACTTTTTTTTTTTTTTGGCATTTCGCTTTTCGCTTGCCGTATGCTAACGCTCTGTGAAACTATTAGCTTGTCATTGACTCCCATGTTAGCGCGGCGGAAAGAATGACTCGTATCTCCTCATCCAGGGCGCTCTCCGTGGTGATGAATGGATCGATATGCTGGCGCTGCGTTTCTGCTCCTCATCCGTCTCTCCCGCGAAATATGAACTCTTTTTGGAGCGTATATAAATATATTAAGATGATCGGAGATTGTGATGGCACTTTGTCAGTCAACTTTTTTAAGAAAGTATTTCCGGTTCATGGCTTTCAAAATAGAAGCGATCACTACTCTGGCGATTACTCTGGCGCAAGCAGCGCCTTTATTTTGATGCAGTTCCGGTACTAAATGTGTTAAAAACACATCTTGCAAGAATAGACGATGAGAGAGCTTTACAACAGAAGGCCAACTATTAGGGGACTAAACTATTAGGGCATTTGAACACTGATGCAATCACATGCCAGTCACAATGTGGGACAGACAGGGTCTCAATTTGTGGGACGCCTGAAAAGTCTTGGAAATGAGGGACTGTCCCACGCAAAGAGGGACCTCTGGTCACCCTATTCTCACCTGGCAGAGGAACTCCATGGGGTTGGTGGCGTTCTGGAGGTAGAAGTTGACCTGTCCCATGTTGGTGTAGTAGGTGACCGGTGACACGGCGGTGACCTCAGAGGCCTGGTCCGTGTGCACGGTCAGCGCCACCTCGCCCGCTGGCATGTCTGGGACGAAGAGAAGAGAAGTTAAAACATGGAAAACATGGTAACTCGCTCCAGAGAGCCACGTTGAAAATTACTGTCATGAAGCAAAAAGAAAAGCCGATCTACAAGCTCGAAACGTGTCGCAGTGCGACGCTTTTCGAGCTTGTAGATCGGCTATTTTTGCTGTATTTACATTGAAAACCTGAAAAGTAACATTTTTATATAATTACAAATGCATTTAGTTAGAGTTATGTTAACTTTATGAACTAAATATACTAATACATACATACAAAAAAAACCAACAACATTTTAATACTAGTAATTAAGCTACATACTGTACAGCATATGGACTGATGTAATTAAAGCAGGTCATGTTTGGAATTATAAACATCTGAATCAATATATCAGCATTCTGATATTAACCTGCGGGTCACATTAAGTGATGGCGGAGGCCGCATGTGATTTCGTCGACTACCTTTTTTCACTGACGAAAACTAAACTAAGACTGCATATACTGACAATTTCGTCAACAAATAAAAACTAGACTAAAATGTTAGGAAGGGACTAGTGGACAAGAGATCCAGTATAAGTCATTTTACACATGGTTGCATGCTGAAAAAGTGTAAAATCAGCCATTACGACGGCATCAAGGCCCGCCAAAATATACATTTTTGTCGACTGAATCAACTGCACATTTAGTCGACTAAAGTCTTATGACATTTAGTCGACTAAAATTAGACTAAACTCTAAAACATTCCAGGTGACTAAAATGTGACTAAAACTACATGAAAACTATTCAAAATAAACTAAAACTAAAACAGCGCTGGCTCAAAGAGGTGTTTTGAGAGAGAGTTTACCAGGCGCAGCGACGCTGATGGTAAAGTCGTTCTCCAACGTCGCCGAGACTCGTGTCACAGCCACACTTTCACACGATGAAAACTCCACCTCCATGTTCGAATGAGAGTCCAGTTTATTCTTGAAGATGATGAAAATAGTCCCCGGATCCTTTAATGAAAAAGGAAGAACATTCATGGATGAATATTTCTCATGCATACGATTCTCCTTTTTCATGTTCTATTCCGTTCCGTATTTGAGATATATATATATGTGACTAAATTTGACTGAGGGACTGCCATTGGATTTGTTTGTCATTTCATGTCATATGAAAGCAGGGGATCATAGCTTCAAATTGACATATTGGATGTTCAGTTTGACCCACCAGTTTTGGAGATATGGCTTATAGAGTAATGTCTTGCAGAAAACAGTGAGTTGAGAAAACAGGCTTGAAAGGTTCACTTCTGTGCTCTCTTACACTCATTACACCTATAGCTACATGTTTAAGCATTTATTTCATATTTACATGTCTTCTGTGGTCTCTAACATTACACCTATAGCTACATGTTTAAGCATTTATTTCATATTTACAGATCTGACACTTATTTCAGTATGTGAAGAGGCTGCCTGTGATATTAACTCATTAAAAAAAAAAACAAAAAAAAAAAAAACGTTTTGCTCTGCAGTAACAGCACAGTGGTGTATATAGCTGTTAATTCTAATCTTACAAGAAACTCACCCCACAGGGAACTCTGTTTGGCTGGACTGTGAGGCAGGTGAAGACGGGCCCTTTCTTCCCTACAGACTCTGTTTCCAGAACTCTGTTTGGCTGGACTGTGAGGCAGGTGAAGACGGGCCCTTTCTTCCCTACAGACTCTGTTTCCGACACCGTTTCTTCCTCTGCTATAACAGGACTCTGAGTCAGAGCGGCTGGCGGGTGTGGCTGGACCCGAGGGGCTGGCGGCGGGACCCGAGGTTTGGCCCGAGGTTTGGTGGAACCATCGCTGTGTCGTCTGCCTTTTGAATACAAATGATGAACCACAATGTGTACTGTTACCATAAAGATCCAACTAAACGCTCTGTATTTTGGGTTAGTTGCCTGCGGAGCCGTGAGGCTCCCGGCTGGCTTGAACATGATGGGAGTTTGTTCTCGGAGAATAAAATGGAACTCTGAAACAACATTGCCTGCCTGTCCAAGTATTTTCAAGTCAAGTCTCATACGTTTGTTTGTGTACTATAGGGAGAGAAAACATTTCTCCTTATAGTTAATTTACTTCACAAACAAGTTGAATCAATTGAACGAACTGAGATTTTTAGGTAGGTTGTGTCGTTTTACTGTAATCTGTAGTTGACGAAGGAGGAGGGGGGTTTACAATAGTGACGCACCGAATATTCGGCAAACAGAAAATATTCTGCATAAAATGTCAAAAAATGCATATATCACAGAATAGTGTATGCAATTAATGCATTCAAAAGAGCTGAATAAATGTTTTATGGACCCATAATAGTGATTATTATTTAAGTAAAGTTTTGCCATAACCATTTATTTTGCCATAACTCAGGTAGCTTTAAGGTACGGCCATGACAGCAATGGTAGGACAAAATATATAATATTAAATCATATTCGGCCAACGGTTTACAATATTCGGTTTCGGCCAAGAATGTCCCTTTGGGTGTATCCCTACAATAAACTGCCTGTTCATTCACACCTGTGTCAGTATTAAGTAACCCAGTACATGGTCTCTACTGCTGAGAACATCATCATTACTCAGTTCACTTTCTCTCCCCAGACTTCTACACCTTTGTAGTGCAAAGTGCAAATTAAGGATGAAATGGGAGGTCTTTAAAAAAGAAAAAAAGGAAATTAAAACAATTATAGAGGGACGTCACTCTCTACACATTAATTCACACGTAATTAACATGAGCCGTTACACTGATTGCTATAACTGGAACCTTTTTTTTTTTAGCAAAAGGCTGATGCACACCTCAGAAGGCTATAGTGACAGACAGGTGCGTATAGGGCAATATAGAGCATACTGTATATTAAAAAGGGTATGTTTGAAAAACAAAGAAATGGTCGTCCAGCACACTGTCAGACACTTTTATTAGGTCGACGTTTTGGTCGATTAGACCTTCATCAGCGCCACCAGGAGGCCACAACCTGACCTGCCCTGGTGGAGACTTGTTCCCTGAGGAGCACTTTTTCTAGTTTTATAAATTAAATGCCTTGCTTTGTTGCACAAGAGCGCAACGCAAAAAAGCTCAGAACCCGTCGTGTTGCGACTCACTATTCATGAAACTTTTCCTGCGGGTTTAAGAAATATTGAACCACTGAAAAGTATATGAACTAAAGCGTGCGAACAGTAAGAACATTGGATCCATCGGAGCAAAGCTTATATTTTCCATCTCCTTTTAAGTCTTGGACATAAAATTGTCTAAATAAAAAGTCTAATTGAGCGAAACGTCCACCTAATACAGAGCAACATTTTGCCAAGTGTCTGACAATGTGTGGGACCTTTTCTTAGATACCCTTTCTAAGTGGAACCATACATTGGGCCAGTTGCACACACACACACACACACACACACACACACACACACACACACACACACAGACGTACTGTCAGCGATGGCCTCCAGGATGGTGGAGATGTAGTCGGCGGGCTCCTGGTCGGCGTGGAGCTTCCTCCATCTCGGCCAGTGGTCGAAGCCCACGGGGAGGACGTCGCTCTCCTCCACGCCGCACAGCAGCGCCACCACCCTGTGGGGAGGCTGCAGGAGCCTCTCCAGGGAGTCCCACAGCGCCGGGGCGCCGCTGAGCAGGGCCAGGAAGGCGGGCGTCAGCAGCGGCACGATGCACCTGCTGCTCTGGAAGGACTGGAGGTCGTAGCCGCCGTGCGGCTGGTCGGCCGGGCCCTGGTCCTCCGGGCCCTGGTCCTCCGGGCCCTGCACCGCGTGGAGCAGGATGGACCTTTTGGAGAACTTGCGGGAGGACTTCAGGATCTTCTGCAGGTACGTGGCCCAGTCCTGGGCCTCGGGGGTGTGGAGGATCAGAACCTCACAGCACCTGGAGGAGGAGGCCGGAGGAGACCCGGACTTGTGTTCTGAAAGAGACGGGAACAAAATGATTAGTGTTGATCATCAGAGTGAATGATTTATTATCCACCCAGCCATAGGAGGGACCATGTACTGTTACTGTATGAACCCATTCTGTATGGGAACCACTTTTGGTGTTTTTTAAGCATCACGTTATACTTTACGCTTTTGAAAAATAGGCAGATCTACTAGCACTTATGAGCTTGTAGATCTGCTATTTTTCATATTTTTGAAAAATCGTGACGCAAATCTTTGAATATATATTCTTTCAGAGCGAACGTTTTTAACTCAAATCCCTGGAACAACATATTTTCAGATGGGGGTCCGCGGCCATATACATATATTTTTGGGGGTCCTTGACATGAAAATGTTTGAGAACCACTGATTATAGAAACATGGTGTTTTCAGAAAAGGCATTTGTAGAATGATAAGACTGGAAATTGTTACTCATTAGTTCCCCTTAAAACATGCTCAAATTCAACTAAGTGCATTTAATCCAGAAATCTGCCACCAGCCCTAACATAAGACTAATGATGTGGTGTTATGCGTTACTTTCCAAATCACGGAAAAAAAGTCATGTTTGTTGTGGAAAAGCTCCACAAAGTGCCAGCTGTCCAGCCGGAGCCCGTGGAATGTCAAGGTGATTGTGGTTAAAGAATGAATGAGCGATCTGTTTGATATCTCAGCACAGGGGCCAATAAGGAGTTGAGCAAACATTGCACTGTGTCAACATTGGTCAGAGTAATTTAGTTTGACTCATTACAGTGTTTAATCCATTTTGTGCGGGATCCCCTTTTGGTGTTAAGCATTATGTTATACTTTAGCTGTTGAAAATTAGCAGATCTACAAGCTCGTAGCGCGGCACCGAGTGCCGCACTACGAGCTTGTAGGTCTGCTATTTTTGAAAAATCGTGAAAATGTGTCGCAAATCTTTGAATATATGTTCTTTCAGAGTGAACGTTTTAACTCAAATCTTTGCTTCTGGGGGGTGGGGGCCCTGGAACAACATATTTTCAGATGGGGGCCAATTACATATATTTTTGAGGGCCCTTGACATGAAAATGTTTGAGAACCACAAACACGAGGATTTTTCAAGAAAACTGTCATGATTTAGAAGACATTAAATGTCCCAGGTCTAAATGGGTTAATCAGGTAGAGTTCTGCCCCTGTACGTCCCAAACTCAGGGAAGAAACCGTCATTTCACCTTCATCATCATTCATCCGTTTTTAATGGACCAAAAAAATGCCCTGTCCGAATGTAGATTTGGGTGAATTACAACATATTAGCCGCATTAATTATATACTACACACAGGACGGGGAAAATGCTTACTTCCTCAAACCGACGCAGCTAAGGTAGGGTACAGTATGTTATTGATGACTTGAAACTGAAATATACGGTCAAATGAAAGCAAAGGAAGATATGGCTTTTTTCCCCCCCATGAGTAATTCTACTAATCCATATTACTCATTGATCATAATTTAAAACCTCATAGTGCCATCCATGTCAATTTAATAAAAAAAAGCTCCTGTTCAAGGAGTTTTATTGTCATTCCATGTACAGAGTATACAGAACAAAATGTGTCCTGGTCAGGCAAAAATAAAATACATCAAGAATGTCTGCCTTTACCTCTAATAAGACTCAATCTCCTCCCATCAGGCAGGAGATATAGAAGTATCCAGAGCTCAACATGTCGCTTCAGGGATAGCACTTACCCCGTAGCCATTAGACATCTGAACTCATAGTATATGCATATAGCACTTTAAAAAACTGAATGTAATTTCCTATGCTGCTGGTTTTTGTTTTTGTATTGTACTGTCCTTCTTGTTTGTGTATCTATGGTTGCGTGTATATGTTGAGTATGAACCAAGACAAATTCCTATCAACTTGTTGACATGGCAAATAAATTATTGAATCTTGAATGAAATAAACAATGTGGAGAAATGTTATGTTTTACCTGAGCTTGGCATGGTGGTGTCATCCATGGCTGTGACGTCTATATAACAGAACTGAACATCTGGCCACAAGTATGGCTATCCTCCCTTAAGGTTTCTGCCCTTTTAAAGAAGCGCTTTCTCTTGAAGTTCTATACATGCATTGGGAGCCTATAGCTTCAGCAGTATGACCGCTTATTTGCCCCTGTATTATAAATAGCGACGGTTGGGTTTCCTGGTTTTTGGGGCTGACAGGCAGCAGCATCACTTCCTGAAAACCAGCTGAAGTTACAACCAACCCCCGGCTTCTCGTGAAAAGCCACGATGCATATGCAATGTCTTCATAGAGAGATGCTTCCTCATTGTGCCTCCAGAGAGCTCATTCATTCCTAAAGCGTGAAGAACTGTATTAACCATTAACTACAGTATAAAGCATAAAGCGTGAATAACTGTATTAACCATTAACTACAGTATAAAGCGTGAATAACTGTATTAACCATTAACTACAGTATAGTGCATTGGATCTGCCTGAACATTGAACGTTTCCTTGAATTGGAGCGATATACAATCATACAGGCCACAAATAATTATTGTGCCACATATTTGAACCTTCAAACAAACCCTGTTTATCATTGGCAGTTTGGCACAGTGTGTGACTGACAACACACGTCACACACACACACACACACACACACACACACACACACACACACAACACACACACCCCTACCTTGTCAAATTCTTGTTCCTTTTTTTACTTCCGTGAGAAGGCATCATATTTCATGTGCTTGATAAAATACAGTGAGAGTAACATGTTGACTTCACACATTGAGACACAATTAATTCAAAGAGATAAGAGAGATAAGAAAGGTTTCATGGGGGGGGGGGGGGGGCATAACTTTTACACTTTTTTTTGCCCGTTGGGACAATTCCAGATGAAAGCAAACAACATCCGAATGGATCCACCAGAGGGCAGCGTACGACCACTTTACAGCAGAGCTCTAGAGAGAAGATCGTTCCCATCATTGGCCAATAAAATGTTTGCTTTGCAAACCAATTTAATTATCTTCAATTACAGTTCTATGAAATCATGAAACAGACTTTACTGTGGAGTTTATTGACTTGTCTTACCATGATTTAACTTGCTATTTCCAGCCATGAAATCACTTTGGTCAGATTTTGTTTTGTCCTTTCCCTCCAATAACACACAAGTATTGTGTTTCTGTTTTGATTTCTTTCTCTGCTAAACATAAAGACCTTTAACGCATTTAGACCTGACGTCGAAATAAAAAAATATAATTATGTGTATTTGGCTGCCAACCCCAATTTGAAAATATGTTGTTCCAGGGACCCCCAGAAGTAAAGATTTGAGTTGAAATGTTCGCTCTGAAAGAATATATATATATATATTCAAAGATTTGCGGCCCATTTTCAAGATTTTTCAAAAAAAGAAAGCAGAGCTTGTAGATCTGCCATTTTTCAATAGCTAAAGTACACCATAATGCTTAAAACACCAAAAAGGGGTTCCCGTTCAGATTGGGTTAAATGCTTACGATAAATGTTCATTTTTCAGACTTCTGAAACCGACTGCAAAGCGCATACGGAGATCCATGACCTCTCTTTAACCCATTCTGAACGGGAACCCATTTTGGCGTTAGCATCATGTTATGCTTTAGCTATTGAAAAATAACAGATCTACAAGCTCATAGCGCGCCACCGAGTGGCGCGCTACGAGCTTGTAGGTCTGCTATTTTTGAAAAATCGAACGACCGACATTTTTATAATCTGATCTCAGGTCAGAATGGGTTCATCAGACGAGTGTGTGTCCAGTGGAAACCTCGTTATGAATCTGATCTCAGGTCAGAATGGGTTAAGTACAATTTCCTGCGGGGGAAGAAAAAAAAAGTGGGGCTAATTTCTCCTAACTCTGGCTATTAGCTACCATAAGCATGACCGGGACGTTACCTTTTGTTTGGGCTCCCTTGAAACCACTATCTATTAGGTCGCTCTAAACCAAATCCCCGCGTAGGCCTGAATTTAATAAGAGAATAGTTTTGCTCCTATATTTTAACCTCGTTATCCAATATCCTGTCTTTATAGTCTGCAGTGTGTTTTTCAGCCCATGGATTGACCCCATAGCTGGAGGAGCAGGCTGCAGTGGGTTCAGAGTCGCTGATCCTGCATGGATCTCTCTGCTTCTAGAGGAGCACAAGAGTTCACTCACGGCCTCCGCTCTCCGCCAGCAGCACCGTTTAACGCATTCTGACCTGAGATCAGGTTCATACGCACGGAAGAGTGGTGGTTCTTTAATGCATTTTGACCTGAGATCAGATTCTAAAAATGTCTTCTACATCCTGACAAATTTTCCATTCTGACCTGAGATCAGATTCTAAAAAATGTCTTCTATGTCAGTCGCTCTTCGATTAAAAAAAAAAAAGAAAAGCAGACCTACAAGCTCGTAGCGCGCCACTCGGTGGCGTGCTATGAAAAGCCTTTTTGGGGTTTTTTTAAGAATTATGTTATACTTTAGCTATTGAAAAATAGCAGATCTACAAGCTCATAGCGCGGCACTCGGTGAGCTTGTAGGTGTGCTATTTTTTTTTTCAAAGTCGTGAAAATGTGGCACAAATCTTTGAATAAATATTCTTCCAGACTGAGCAAACGTTTTGAACTCATACTGTATCTTTGCTTCTTGGGGGGGGGGGTCCCTGAAACAACATATTTTCAGATGGGGGGGTTGGCGGACTATTACATATATTTTTGGGGGTCCTTGACATGAAAATGTTTGAGAACGACTGACATACAGTAGAAACATGGTGGTTTTTCAGAAAACTGTGTAGAATGGTCCTCCTCAGGTCTAAATGGGTTAATTTCTTCTTTTAGCCACCAAAGGAGATCGTAATAGACATGGCTTTGTGAATGTTGTCAGAGGTCTCTACAATTTACTCCGTGGTGGAAAGTAAACTAAAGTACATTTACTCAAAGTACTGCACAACATCTTGAGGTATTTGTACTTTACACTTGAGTATTTATGATTTCCAATACTTTTACTTGACTATAATACTTCACTACATCTCAGAGGCAACGTTGTATAGGCTTCTTTTAGGCCACTACATTTTAAATATTTAGCTACTATAGTTACTTTGTTTGGTTATTTTGACAAAACATAGCCTACAGTAACCACTTCAGCCCTTGTATTATACAGTATGCATTATACATTTTGGCAATTTGAAAAGAATACCGGAGAACAAGCTCGTAGTGCGGCACTCGGTGCCGTGCTATGAGCTTGTAGATCTGCTATTTTTCAATAGCTAAAGCATAACATGATGCTTAAAACACCAAACCTGCTGTCACAGTTAAGCCCATATATGGAGATCCCTAATGTCATCAATATATTGGCCAGCAACTACACATCCATATATGTTGATCCTTCCTCAATGTCTCCCTTTTGACTGACACCTGTCCATTCACATGTCAAACTCTATAGACGGGCCTGCCCCAAAGTTATTAGTCCAGCCGGTGGAAACCTCTCAACAGGCCCACCCATGTCCATTCAAACTCTCTAGACGGGCCTGCCCCAAAGTTATTAGTCCAGCCGGTGGAAACCTCTCAACAGGCCCACCCATGTCCATTCAAACTCTCTAGACGGGCCTGCCCCAAAGTTATTAGTGCAGCCGGTGGAAACCTCTCAACAGGCCCACCCATGTCCATTCAAACTCTATAGACGGGCCTGCCCCAAAGTTATTAGTGCAGCCGGTGGAAACCTCTCAACAGGCCCACCCAACTGTCCATTCAAACTCCAGACGGGCCTGCCCCAAAGTTATCAGTGCAGCCGGCGAAAACTAGAGTTCATGCTTAAGTAGGCTATAAAATAGGGTTTAAGTTGCGCGGTTAAATGAAGATGTGTTATGTATCATCATGGCATGGGGGTTTTGAAATGTGTTAAAGGACCACTTCACCACTTTTCAACCTATCTTCATATAATAGGTCCTCACTAATAATCCTTTTTTTTTCCAGTTCAGAAACCGTCCTCCAGTGACATCATCGATGGGGAATACAAGCCTAACAAAAACTGCAGGCTTTCTAGTCCTGAAAAGTTGCGATGCGAAAATGGAAGCCATCGTTCTCACGATAATGAAAATCCAAACATTTTTGTAAAAATAATCTGCCTAATGATGATGATGTCACTGGAAGACGGTTTCTAAACTGCCCACAGCCCTCCTATGAGACACAGACTGAGTAGGAAAAAATCGTGCCATTTTATCATGATTATTAGTGAAGACCTATTATATGAAGATAGGTTGAAAAGTGGTCCTTTAACCCATTCTGAACGGGAACCCATTTTGGTGTTGGCATCATGTCATGCTTTAGCTATTGAAAAATAGCAGATCTACAAGCTCATAGCGCGCCACCGAGTGGCACGCTACGAGCTTGTAGGTCTGCTATTTTTGAAAAATCGAAGAACGACTGTGACATTTTTAGAATCTGATCTCAGGTCAGAATGGGTTAATCAGACCAGTGTGTGTCCAGTGGAAACCTCGTATGAATCTGATCTCAGGTCAGAATGGGTTAAGTATCATGGAATATATATATATAGTATCATGGCATGGGGGTTTTCTCCAGACGGCTACAGCAGCTTGAACTGCAGTAAAACCCATAATACTAAAATACTAAATGCATGTTTCACCTGAAACGGTGATAAGCACAATGGGACAGTAATAGTATAGCACTCTACTGTACATCCCACTGATTACAGACGTCATGCATGCTCACGTTACCGGAGCACTTACTGTACTTCCCCCCCAACCATCTGCAGGAAGCATCTCTTCTCGCTCATATCTGCCCCGGCCGTCGCTACGGCTATTCCAGAGACTCTTAACCCATTCTGACCTGAGAACAGATTCTACTAAATGTCTTCTTAAAATCATGACAGTTTTCTGAAAAACCCTAAGTTTCTAATGTCAGTGGTTCTCAATGATATGTATTCGGCCACCGAACCCCATCTGAAAAAGTGAAAATATGTATTGTATAGTTCCAGGGACCTCCCAGAGGCAAAGATTTGAGTTTAAAATGCTCTGAAAGAATATATATTCAAAGATTTGCGCCACATGTTCACAGGTTAAAAAAAATAGCAGACGTACGAGCTCGTAAGCGCGGCACTCAGTGCTGCGCTACGAGCTTGTAGATGTGCTATTTTTCCAAACAGCTAAAGTACAACATAATGCTTTAAAACACCAAGTGGGAAGGAAAGCAAAGGTACCATGTTTACCCAGGGTAACTGGACTAAGCTCAAGAACTTGTTTACAGCCAGGCCCTGCTCATAGAACATTTCATGGTAGGGGTTCAATGCCTTGCTCAAAGGGCACTTCAGCGGTGGTCATTTTAACGTGCCGGTCCGGGGATACAAACTAGCGACTTTCCGATATCAAGACCGCTCCGCAAAACCGTTCGGCCACCGCTGCCTGTTCTCCCTCGTCCAGAAGGGGTTAAAGTGGACGAAACCAGAGGCAAGGGGGCTCAGGCCATCCATGCCACGGAGAGACGGAGCGTACAGTGCAGCAATCTTTGAAACGTATAAAAGTGAAATGGGAATAAGGGGGGCGTGTGGGGCGAGCAGGGCTGAAATGTTATTTGGACGGCGGCCTGCATAAGAATAGGAAGTGTGTTTGGTTTCTCATTCAGCGAGGAGGAGGGCCTCATTGTGATAAGAAAATAAACTCTAATGTTACCTGATCTGGTATAACCCATTTTGGGCGGGAGAACCCCCTTTTTGGTGTTAGCATTATGTCATGCTTTTTTAGCTATTGAAAAATAGCAGATCTACAAGCTCGTAGCGCGCCACCGAGTGGCGCGCTACGAGCTTGTAGGTCTGCTATTTTTTGAAGAATCGTGAAAAGTGAGATGAAAGTGTCTGACATAGAAAAACTGCTTTTTCAAGAAAACAGTCAGGATTTATTAGACATTTTGCAGAATCGTTCCCAGGTCAAAATGGGATAATGTGGACCAATTACCACTCCATTGCACTTCATTACAGGACTGTGATAGGGGGGGGGGGGGGGGGGGGGGGGGGGGGGTCAGCGCTCAAGATGGACCGTCCAGCCGGCGGGGCTGGTGGGGGGGTGGGGAAATTGAGTCGTCATTGATAATATGATAAAAAGTGACAGTGAGTGGGCCCTTTCCAACGAATTATTGAAACTGTACAGTTGATAGAGGAAACATTATAACCTCATTTGGTAAAGCAGCTGGCCTGGCAGGCACTTGAGTCAAGCAGCTTGTCTCCCACAGTACAATGAGAGGCTTTTATGGACAGAGAGAAATCTAAAACTATCTAAAACAGAATACTTTTTAAGACTCTCCCGCTCATTTGGTGTGTCTGCTCTCTCTCTCTCGGTGTGTGTGTGTGTGTGTGTGTGTGTGTGTGTGTGTGTGTGTGTGTTCGGTTCGTATAATGTACAGTCAAACAAGCTGGCCACATCATGCAATACGACTGTATGTTATCTTATACTCCATAATGGGGCATTAAGCCTCATTTAGCTATACCGATATACTGGAACTCTGAAACTAACTGGTTCTCTGCGAGCGACACCGTTGGGGCGATATGGAGCAGTACCGTATATGAATTAAAGCACACTAGACCTGTACGTGCCCGAGTGTGTGAGAAAGAGAGAGAACAGGCCCTTTTCTGGTCACCATAGACCACTGAAAAAATAACTGACCATAATAAATGTAAGTCTACTACCAACCTTTAATTGTTGCTGTTTTGTCAAACGGAAGTCCTCCATTTTAGACGTGTGTTGCTGTGTCGGGCTATGTAACGATGGATTGTTGTCAGCCTGGATGCATTTGACACAGCACATAGCTGGAGATCTCTGGGAAAAGGAAAGGAAAGGAAAGTTACTATGTTTACCCAGGGTAACTGGACTAAGGAAAGGAAATGTACTATGTTTACCCAGGGTAACTGGACTAAGCTCAAGAAATTGTTTACAGCCAGGCCCTGCTCATAGAACATTTCATGGTAGAGGTTCAATGCCTTGCTCAAGGGCACTTCAGCGGTGGTCATTTTAACGTGCCGGTCCGGGGATACGAACTAGCGACCTTCCGATATCAAGACCACTCCGCAAACCGTTCGGCCACCACTGCCGGGTGGGTGGAGAGTGCAACCTGGCTGTGAGAAGTAGTTCTCTGTGCCTGTGTGTGGAGAGTGCAACTGTGAGAAGTGGGCAAACTGTCTGTGTGGAAAGTGTACTTCGCAATCAATTCGGCCCACTGGCAGAGCCTGATTGGTTGAGCTTCAATTGGCTAATTGGCTGAGGCAGAGGCTGGAAATTGCACAGGTGAAAGGAGTTGGCCTCATTGGGCCCATGACTGGCAGAGCCTGACCAGAGCCTTTTGTGGTGGTTCTGGACAACGGTGTATCCCACAGACTCGATACCGGGCACTGCACTCCCTGTGGGGGTGTGGATGGCGTGTGTCCAATGTGAAGTCGGTGGGGCGAACCGCGAACGGCCCTCGAGTTTTTTACTCAGATATTTAGCCTCTGGGGGGTCCCTGGAACAACATATTCAGATGGGGGGTCTCTGACTGGAACAACATATTTTCAGATGGGGGTCCGCGGCCAAATACAGATAATTCTGGGGGTCCTTGACAAGAAAAAGGTTGAGTATAGAAACTCAGAAAACTTTTAGGATTTCAAAGGCATTTTTTAAGAATCGTCCTCAGGTCTAAATGGGTTAAGGTTGCACTCTGAGCAGTCATGACATCCGATAACAATACAGCAACAGAATTATAGTAAAATAAATAACCAAATCGATCCGAGTGTCATTTCAGTCCCTCATCAGATGACAGAGGCAAACGCAATAAAATGCGCCGGTATATACTACAATAATAATAATAAATAATAATATTCATACACCCTGCTGAGTTTTCCACAGTGGTATATGGTCATGGTGACCTTTTGTTTGCCTCAGTGCCAAGTGGCTCCATTTGAGGCCTCTTGAATAAATATAAATCAAATAAACCGCAGGTCAGACATACATTTTCAATCCATCAAGGTAATCAGATTATGTTTACCAGAATGGGGAACTATTCTAAAATGTTATAAAAAAAAAACATAAATAGAGTTTACACAGTCAAATCCTCAGTGTTCAAAGTGGACCCGTAAAAGGGTCCATTATTTTGTGCACTCTCAGGGTTAAATCAGCACTGAAGATTTGACTGTGAAGGTGAGGAATAACTAGGCACAGGAAATGATGAGCAAACAGCTGGATAAGATTCCAATTACTATTAAACAAGCAGTGCATTGAGTGGTAAAAGAGGAAAATAGCTCTGGCACTTCTCAACGCCAGGGAGCTCCCAAATAGCTGGCTATTGTCATGCAACTGAATTAAATTGGTCTATATACAGGCTTTAACCCCAGGATGGTGTAGGTAGCTGTCTGTGTGTCTCATGCTTATTCTTGCAGTGGCGGTCAAGATCTAAAAAAGGCAATTTTAATAAATAATCATGGTTTTTGTCGTTACATGTTTTAACCTTGTTTAGTTGCTATAGATAGAAGGATGAGGTGTTGTTTTCGTCAACTAAAACTAAGACGAAAAATGTCGACTATACCGCTCTCCACTGACGAAAACTAAATGAAAATAAAAACTAAGCTATGATGACTAAAACTAAGACCAAATATACTGACAATTTCGTCAACAACTATAAAAACTAGACTAAAATGGGACTAGTGGACAAGAGATCCAGTATAAGTCATTTTATAAATTGATTGCGTGCTGAAAATAGCCGATCTACAAGCTCACAACACGTCGCAGCGCGACGCGTTGTGAGCTTGTAGATCGGCTATTTTCAGCAAGAGTAAAAACAGTCATAATACAACGGCATCAAGACCTGCCTAAATCAACTGTAGATTTAGTCGAATAAAATCTTATGATATTTAGTCGACTAAAACTAGACTAAGACTAAAACATTCCAGGTGACTAAAATGTGACTAAGTGAAAACTATTCAAGAGGACTAATAATGACTAAAAGTAAAATCTAAATCTGCTGCCAAAAACAACACTGGTTGTAGTAAAATGACAAGTATATAACTGTCGACAATACAGTTTTATTTTCTCAAAGAGAAGAGCCATTGTCAACCCTATACTACAGCGTCACACACAGCGTATAATCTTGCTTGAGAAAGCAGGCAATATATTTTCAAACTGTACAGTGACTTCAAGACATTAATAATTCATCAAGGCCATGAAGTCATTACCTTCGACGGAAGGAAATAATAATTCATCAAGCATTTAAACAGGCCACTTAAGTTAATCTCGCATATCTAAAATGGGGCAATATATTGAATGCACGCTCCGTTGATCAAAACTGTTGTGGAACAACTTATCGGGCCGGCATCTTTTCAACTAGTATTTAACCCATTCTGGGCGGGAACCCCTTTTGGTGTTAGCATTATGTTATGCTTTAGCTATTGAAAAATATCAGATCTACAAGCTCATAGCGCGCCACCGAGTGGCGCGCTACGAGCTTGTAGGTCTGCTATTTTTTGAAAAATCGAAGAACGACTGACATAGAAACATAGCTTTTTCAGAAAACTGTCAGGATGTAGAAGACATTTTTTAGAATCTGATCTCGGGTCAGAATGGAAAACTGTCAGGATGTAGAAGACATTTTTAGAATCTGATCTCAGGTCAGAATGGGTTAAAGATCATTTTACTTCCATCTACTGTCTCTCTACTCGGCTGAAGTCACCGTGACACGATAAGACAAGCCAATTTGGACGTCAGCTTTTGGCTGCAGCATTAATAATCACGGCCCGGCCAACAGATAACTGTGCCTTTTATTTATTTATATTGAGCCTCCTCTCCGCGTCGTGCTCGTCTAGTTGAAGATATACTAGTTTCAATTTCCAGAGAAAGTTTGCAAGCTTTAGCCCCTCTTTGTGGAGCAAATGTGACAGATTTCAGGTTCATTAGGATTCATCGGGCTGACAGAGATGGATTCATGAGCAGAATCCACAATATGGGTGTAGAACTATAAAGCAGAGTCCATGGATCTCTGCTATTCTGCCTTAGAGTTGATACAGTACTGATCGTGTACTGTATGTAGTACAGTCGCGTATACTGTAGTAGTACGCTCTGGATTAAAACTAATTTAGGTCTGACGTCGAAATTTTAAAAATGTCTTCAAAAGATTTCTGAAAAACCTTAGTTTTTGAGCGGTGGTGCTCAATATTTCATGTCAAGGAATCCAACAATTATAATGTAATATGCCTCCCCCCCCCACCCACCCCATCTGAAAATATGTTGTTCCAGGGACCCCCCCCCCCCCCCCCCCAGAAGCAAAGATTTTAGTTAAAATGTTCACTCTGTAATAATATATATTCAAAGTTTTGAGGCACATTTTCACGATTTTTCAAAAATAACAGACCTACAAGCTCGTAGCGCAGCACTCGGTGCCGCGCTACGAGCTTGTTGATCTGATATTTTTCAATAGCTAAAGTGTAACATAATACTTAAAAACACCAGAATGGGTTAAGTGTAGATTATTTGCTATACATTATACAGTAAAAGCTGCATTCTGGAACTTATTTGAATGAATAAAACGTACAACAACACATTCCAGGTGACTGGAACATTAACCTATGTTAATAACCTGTTCTGTTGTACCGTTCTGCATGTTTCTACACCATACTGTCCATGCCTAACAGGAACAAACTTTTCAGTATCATCCGTATTGCTTCCTAGATCATCGGACTTCCTACACACACACTTTCTGATATGAACAATAATGCCATCACACGGTTAGCACTTTCAATATCAAATGACACTGATCATCCTCTGTATCGCTTATTTTAAACCTCATGCCATCTGGACAAAGATACAGAACACTGCCATAATTCTCTCTTTGCGCAGAAGCACAAAGTTTGGCCTTTAATTAATAGTGTGTTTAGTTTGGCCAAAGTTTCGAATTCCGATTGCAGTAATAAATCCTGTCCTCTGAAACAGTGACAGTGAGACACTACAGTTCCTACAGAATGTTTCTCAGAGTGTAACTCAGAGTTTCTCAGAGTATAACTCAGAGTTTAACTCAGAGTTTCTCAGAGTGTAACTCAGAGTTAAGTATAAACAAACAAGGGTACCATAATAATGACAATGTGTACAATATCTGAGTTTGATTGACAAATTGGATACATTTGAGTTTTCTACTGTATTCTCATTTTAATCTGTTTAGTCCCTACTTTAATGTGGCACGTACCTCCGACAGTAATTTAGTACTCTCTTTAGGAGTATAAGAATTATACACATGTATGTAAGAACTTCCCAGGGAAGTATAGCCCACTCAATTGGGTTCTCTGTGGAACTTCAAAGTGCCTTAATGGAGTGGTTTCATAGTTGTTAAAATACATTTCTTTAACAGACCGTTTTCTTAGGCTAGGTAAGAGGTGGTGGTGTGGCCCGCATAGCCGTCTGGGCACCGCGGGTTCGACTCCCGGCCTTCACTGCGTGTCACCCATAGAGTAATAAAAGGATAAAGACCGAACCGGAGCGGAGTGCTACGACTGACATAGAAACATACTGTAGGGGTTTTACAGAAAGCTCTCATGGTTTAGAAGACATTTGTATAGAATCTAAGTTATGGGTTAAGTTACGACACACATAGTATGATCAGAGTAGTGTGTACTTCCAGATTGTATATATTCAGAGTATAGCAGTGTGTGTACTTCCAGATTGTATATATTCAGAGTATGGCAGAGTGTGTGTACTTCCAGATTGTATATATTCAGAGTATATCAGTGTGTATGTAGGTAAACTGTACTTCCGGATTGTAGCACAAGAGGTCAGAGCTTCACTGCAAATAACACTGACATGTTTCCACATCTCCTCTAGAGCAATGCTTATAAGCCTTTTCAGGCCGTGACCCCCCCCACCACCCCCCCCGCCCCATAATAATCATATGTGAACTGGGGACCCCCACAAAAGAATCATATGTGAACTGGGGACCCCCACAAAATAATCATATGTGAACTGGGGACCCCCCAAATGAATCATATTTGAACTGGGACCCCCCAAAAATAAGCATATTTGAACCCTTACAAGCACTTGGAATTGTAGGAGTTGAGGCATTCGATGTTGTTTAACTGGGTTCCACAGATAAATGTTGTGAAGATGTGAGGCGTTGTGAGGAGCTGGTAGATCGGCTATGTTCACAATGTCCGCTTCTTTCTTATTGGCCAATGTTTAGTATATAGTTTGTTGATTACTTTAGATGCAGTAATGGTATATTTTCACTTCATTGTCCTCTGGGGACCCCCCCCAAAATCATGTTGGGACCCCCCTGTGGGTCCGGGCCCACAGGTTGAGGACCACTACTGTACTGTACTGTTTGTAAGACTGCATGCACTCATTGTTACCATGGATGCCTGAGAGATGTGCATTTAAATATGTTTGCTCAAAACGTCATTACAAATCCAATTAGCCAGCGTCATTATTAGATGGCGCAGAGTGACAATAGTAAAATTGTAAATTGAAAATGCATCTTCAAATGACTGAAGGCCTGGATGTGGATCCATCCGGATCTCAGACAGCTGCTGTTCTAACCTGGCAGTGATGCCCAGATTTAACCCATTTAGACCTTTTTGATTGATTGATTGAAATATGTATTAACAGTTTGCAGAGTTACAGTACATTTCAAGCACAAACTCAATACAAAGACTGTTAACTGTGAGTGGACGACCCAATAAAGCATTACACTTGTTTACAAGATAGGGTCCACCTTGTTCAATTTCTATACGTCAGTCATTCTCAAACATGTCAAGGACCCCCAAAAATATATGAAATTGGCCGCTGACCCCCATCTGAAAATATGTTGTTCCAGTGAGCCCCCCAGAAGCAAAGATATGAGTTAAAAACAGTCGCTCTGAAATAATATAATTATATTCAAAGATTTGCAACACATTTTCACGATTTTTCAAAAATTGCTGATCTACAAGCTCGTAGCGCGGCACTCGGTGCTTGTAGATCTGCTATTTTTCAATAGCTAAAGTAGAACATACACCAAATCAACAACAATCTTGAGGTCGGTATGCAATTCTATCGTTCTTGTTTAGTGCCTATGCTAGTTTGTAGACTTATGTTCAATTAATAGCAGGATGAATTGCCCAGAATACATTTGTATAATGATTATGATTAAATTGTCAACTTGAACAACAATGTCTTTCAACTCATTTTTATCTTGCCCGTAGCTGTTTTTTTTTAAAGTTTGGAAGTCTTTTATACCTGCTTTTACATTGGCTATACTCCAAATCTCTCTCCCATCTAGCAAACAGATAACGCCCTGAGCCATTAACCATGCCTTGAGACGATAAGCTAGTGAAGTTAGCCCGAGGCCGGTTACCAGCTGATTAGTGACATGATACACTAAAAGGCTTACATTATGGTTACTTTGTTTCAAAGATAAAGGTAAACTGAATAGAATCACCAGTTAATTGTCCCTATTTTGGGAAAGTCATTTATATAGGCAGACGTTTTCAAGAAATAATTCTGAAAATATCACGGAAATAGCAGATCTACAAGCTCAACGCTGTGCAATGTGACATGCTGTGAAGTGTTTAAAAGGTGCTATAAGTGATAGTCTTTGGTTAAAACTAAAAGTTAAAGCTCTATTTTCTGATAGTAATCAATGCTATAGGGTGTTACTGTTAACCCATTTATGTTATACTTAAAAAATAGCAGATCTAAAAGCTCATACAGTAGTGCGGGCACCGAGTGCCGCGCTACGAGCTTGTACTGTAGGTCTGCTATTTTTGAAAAATCGTGAAAATGTGGCGCAAATGTTTGAAATCTTTGCTTCTGGGGGGGGGGGGGGGGGGTCCCTGAAACAACATATTTTCAGATAGGGGTCGGCGGCCAATTTCATATATTTCTATATTCCTTGACATGGAAATGTTTGAGAACCACTGACACAGAAACATGGATTTTTCAGAAAACCGTCAACATTTAGAAGACATTATGTAGAATCGTCTTCAGGTTTAAATGGGTTAAAGAGAAAATACATTGTCAGGTGGGTTACAAATGTCATCCAATCAGGAGAGAGAACTCCACAGAGATCATTTATCATGTATCTATAAGTTGAAGCAAGGCCCCTAGTAACAGGAACAAAAACATATCCATATTCATATTGAGTCCATATGTGGACAGATTCCTGACTGCTCACATATTTCTTACTAGTTGGACATCATAAGATATGGTGTGCCTTAAAAGATGAAAGAATTGCCAATGAATAGACTTCATCTGTTGAAGCCACGATGTGATACGTACTTGTGAAGTTGTGTTTCCTCACAGACAGTATGTAGCTATGATTCATTGATGTAATACAAAAAAAAAGAAAGAATAATAATATATGGCGCTGGAAAGGGTTGAAGCCTTTGCTGAATTCAAACGTGCATTTTCCCCCCCTGCTAATGTTTTTAAAACTGGGATGACTGCAGGTTGCTGTAGGCTGTGTGACAGACTTATGGCCAACAATTGTATAGGATTAATCCTGAATAGAATCATTATTATGATGTTTCTGATGTATGTCAATCAGATTTAGAGCCATTTGGGCTAACCGTCCCTTAGCTTAAAGGGACACTTCACCCTTTTTGCAAAAGAATATATGTTAATGACGTTTAGAAGCTGTAGAACACTTTCCTGGGGGTCTTTATGTGTGTAATATGTGGTTTTAGATATTTTAGATTGTAGCAGTGAGCCTGTTGTCTCTGATGTCATGGACACTGGCCTCACTTCCTTCCTGGACTACATGTTGTCTCAGTAAGACAGCTCTCCCCCCTATCCACAAGGAGGAGCAGTGCACCAAATAATTATGGGAATTGCAGTCCAGGAAGGTAGTGAGACCAGTGTCCATGACATCAGCGACACCAGGCTCACTGCTACAATCTAAAATATCTAATAACACATATTACACACATAAATACGCCCAGGAAAGTGATCTAAACCTTCTAAACGTCATTAACATATATTTTTAAGTGTCCCTTTAATGTAGACTGTTTTTCTGGACACAGTTCTATCAGGTATTCATGTCGCAATACAAGGTTTGCATTGTGCAAATTCTGTTGATGAAGATTAGAGCACCATCAGTTTTACTTCCTTCATCTCTTGAAAAAGGGTGCTGCCATAAGGGCCATTAATTATCATGGAAAGTTATGCATAGTTTTGCAATAATTAATCCCCGGTACCCAAACACTAATAAACACTGTATATACAGTGCTAAACCTGGCAATTGCATTCCTCTGACGACAATATTGAATCAATGTTGAGCTCATAACCATCATAAACCATTCCATATTGAATCAATGTTGAGCTCATAGTCATAACCATCATAAACCTTCCAAACAGATGATGTTATTCAACCTATAGAAATGATACGGTATGGTCACATTAATTCAAGGCTAAAGCTATGATGAAGCAAAAATTGTCGAGTCCAGCTTCATGCTGTCAAAAACGATTCCTATCCCTGGTTTGACACGGCGTTCCCACTATAGTTCCTCAAGCATCATGGGCAACCTCGACACCGATGGGATTACAAGGTAATGAAATAAATCAATAAACAGCTAAGCTGATATCTTCCCACTGTGACGGTGGGCCACGTTGTCTCAGAGTCTGCTACAGCACTGGTTCACTAGCCTGAGCTAACGTGTTAAGTTTCTGGTCTATAGGGGTGGGTCGCGGCTGAGATTTGCGCACGCCCTGATAGGATCTCACCGATCTGTCCGTCAGCCCTGGCCACTCCTCTCCCACCTATAGTGAAGCGCTACGTCACATCATTTGGAGCGACGCCCACCCGGAAGCGTTGACTCCCACTTCTAGACCAAGGCAGCCAATGCGTTCCTCCAGGCTTTCATTTTTCGTGCAGACGAAATGAAAGCCTGGGTATCGAGGCTACTGGTTCACAAACTTTCTCCAAGTCAAGGACCCCCAAATTGACACTAATTACTTGGCCCCGCGGACCCCCGTTAGAGAAGATATGCCATATTAGACCCCCGTTAGAGAAGATGTTTACGGCTCTAGCAGTGACTCTCAACCCGTTTAATTTCAAGGACCCCCAGTTTGACATGCATTAGTCTATACGGACCCCCATTTAATGGCATTTCTATCTCTGGGACCCCCAATTTATATTGTAAAATCAATGTTAATTTAACTCTGAGAGTGTAAAAATGGAACCAAATGGACCCATTTGGTTCCATTTGTATACACTCTCAGAGTTACAGACCCATAAGGGTCCATTTTGGTTCCAAACTATCATTGAGCTGCATGGGACCCCCTGGAACTCCCCCAAGGACCCCACTTTGGGAAGCACTGTGCTACAGTACCAAGAACCCACCCTCGGTAGGACGTACAGTACCAAGAAACCGCCCTCGGTAGGACGTACGGTACGTGTGCTGTGAACCCTTTATGGTAGATTATATGTTTTTAACCATATGTAGCAGTCTGGGATTCCTTGTGAATGAAAAGTGCAATACAAATAAAATTAATTATTATTATTATTATTATTATTATTATTTAGGTAACTTCTGCTCAGGACACTTGTAGATCAGTGTCTTCTCAAACGGTTTCATTCAAAGACAACCAGTTTGGAATGCATTAGGCCACATACACACCACCCCCCCCCCCCCCTGAAAATGTAAATGAAGAAATCATGACATTTCTGAGACCATTCATGTTTCTAAACTTGTATTCTATATTGCTAGTTTGATCACTTCAAACACACTTCCATCTTAAAATAAGCTCACAACACGTCGCGCTGCTACACGTGGTGAGCTTGTAGATCTGCTCATTTCGGTGTGCCACAGTGCAGCATATGCTTTCACAGAAGACTGAAGGCTTCTATGGAGTGAAACGAATGAAATCAGTGGTGGCGAATGAGAACTTTAATCCATGTTAACTATCAATCATTTAGCTGGGGGGACCACCTGGAGCCAGGGCAAGGACCCCTGGTGGGTCCCCGGAGGGCCCGGACCTCTCTTTGTAGACAATGGAAGAGATCAGGGCTTTATGAATAAGATGCTCCGGAGCATACTGTACATGTACTGTACATGTATATTCACATTGTGTTGTCAGTAACTAGATGATAAAGCACACAGACTGGGACTGAAGCTATCACGACATTAAGCACTTAAGCCATATATATATATATATATATATATATATATATATATATATATATATATATATATACATACACTAAGTGGTTGTGATGCAACGAACTGTGAGCTTGTACATCTGCTATTTTGAAAAATGTCTGAAGATTCTGAAAAATTGCCCATTTTTTAATGTCTCCGTTACCGCATCAAATACAAAATACTAATAGTCATTGTCCGATCTGTTCTGTAAGCCCACTGCTGCTTTCAGGGCAGATCCCAGTTGTAAAAGATATCCAGATATCATTCACTTTAAGCCTGATTTATACTTTGTTGTAGAACTGTGTATAATGTATATACATTAAGCATTAGGTGCTTAAAACGTCCATTTCCAGCTGGACATTATAGATCTCTTAACTTTCAGCAAATGGCGTGGACGCGACGTACGGGACAAGAAGAGAAGGACGAGACATTGCCGACTAGACTAGACCAGACTAGACACACGACGAGCGTTCCACTCTCCGGCTCTTAACAAGCATAGTAATACATCAGTCAAAAGCAATAATTTCACCATTAATGAAATTCCAATTTGCCTTCAGTGCATTTCCAACGTTGACATTTTCCACATTGCAACAGTGCTTTGATAAAGTTTTTAACCCATTCTGAACAGGAACCCGTTTTGGTGTTAGCATCATGTTATGCTTTAGCTATTGAAAAATAGCAGATCTACAAGCTCATAGCGCGCCACCGAGTGGCGCGCTACGAGCTTGTAGGTCTGCTATTTTTGAAAAATCGAAGAACGACTGACATTTTTTTAATCTGATCTCAGGTCGGAATGGATTAATCAGACCAGTAGTGTGTCCAGTGGAAACCTCGTATGAATCTGATCTCAGGTCAGAATGGGTTAAAATGCAGAAAGGCATCTAAGAGGCTAAAGAGCAGCCCGGGTGTCAGCGTGCCTGGCAGAGGACCATGGTACTTAATTTTTTATCACCACGTAGCCCCGGGCGATGGAAGCCTGAATGTTAACATTGGCTCCATTTTCATTATCATCACATGATTATGGATTTTACTGCATTTAGCTGATAATACAACTAGCAGCTCACCTTAACCCATACTGTGCGGGAACCCCCTTTTGGTGTTTTAATTTAAAGCATTATGTTGCACTTTAGCTATTGAAAAATAGCAGATCTACAAGCTCATAGCGCGGCACTCTGTAGGTCTGGCTATTATTTTTTTTATCGTGAAAATGTGGTGCAAAACTTTGAATATATATTCTTTCAGAGCGAATGTTTTTTAACTCGTATCTTTGCTTCTGGGTGTGGGAGGTCCCTGGAACGACATATTTTCAGATGGGGGGGCTGGCGGCCAAATACATATATTTTTGGGGGTCCTTTGACATGAAAAAGGTTGAGCACCGGCACTGACATATAGAACCACTGACATATAGAACCACTGACATATAGAAACCACTGACATATAGAAACATGAGGGTTTTTTTTCCAGAAAACTGTGTAGGATTTATAGAAGACATTTTGGTATAGAACCGTCCTCTCCTCAGGTCACAATGGGTTAAAAGAAGTTGCTCGAAGGTTTCATTTCGGCCCCAAATGAAAATTTTCATTTGACAAACAAGTATAATTAGGGCTGCACTTCTTGTTCGGATGTCAGTCTGTTTTCTGATTGAACTTAGACCAATTTGCCGCCACTAAATGAGTTTGAATAATTTCCCATTCTGAATGTCTCGGGGACATTTAGGCTTTGGGAGGGCTTTAACCCATTCTGACCTGAGATCAGATTCATACGAGGTTTCCACTAGGACACACACTGGTCTGATTAACCCATTCTGACCTGAGATCAGATTCTAAAAAATGTCAGTCGTTCTTCGATTTTTCAAAAATAGCAGACCTACAAGCTCGTAGCGCGCCACTCGGTGGCGCGCTATGAGCTTGTAGATCTGCTATTTTTCAATAGCTAAAGCATAACATGATGCTGACACAAAACGGGTTCCCGTCTAGAATGGGTTAAGTGGCAGCTTGCTTTTTGAAGTTGCTGATTATCCCATTCTGAACGGGAACCCATTTTGGTGTTATAGCACTATGTTATGCTTTAGCTATTGAAAAATAGCAGATCTACAAGCTCATAGCGCGCCACCGAGTGGCGCGCTACGAGCTTGTAGGTCTGCTATTTTTGAAAAATCGACATCTGACATTTTTTTTTAGAATCTGATCTCAGGTCAGAATGGGTTAATCAGACCAGTGTGTGTGTCCAGTGGAAACCTCATATGAATCTGATCTCAGGTCAGAATGGGTTATTTGATGCCTTCCCCTCTCTCTAGTCTCTACCTATATGCTCTTTTTTTTATAGCTTATACTTCAAAGTTAAACAGGAATAAAATAATTCCACATTGCCTACCTTAGAGTACAATGAGAATGTAAAAGTATTTCCCTGCTAGGTCTGGGAGGCAAAGTGATAATGACTTTAATAAGTGTGTAAATCACTTGGTTAGCTTCAGTGCTTCTTTGCTTATTCACTTTATTTCTTTCATGTGGCCTATTTTATAGGAATTGAATGAGTGGATTTGTTTCTGTTGAAACTAATAACTTTATAATATATAAAGACTTAAAGAGTATCAGTTTCATTAAACCTGCTAATTACAACTTAACCCATTTTGGTCGGGCACCCGTTTTGGTGTTAGCATTACGTTATGCTTTAGCTATTGAAAAATAGCAGATCTACAAGCTCGTAGCGCGCCACCGAGTGGCGCGCTACGAGCTTGTAGGTCTGCTATTTTTGAAAAATCGAAGAACGACTGACATTTTTAGAATCTGATCTCAGGTCAGAATGGGGTTAATCAGACCAGTGTGTGTCCAGTGGAAACCTCGTATGAATCTGATCTCAGGTCAGAATGGGTTAATAAATTGTGCATAACAAGACATGCTATATGAGTGACTCGCATATAAAAACCCTTTGTCACTGATAAATGTAACACAAAAAAAATGTGGAGACAAATATATATAAGTATGAAGGTGAATGAGTCTCCGAAAACTATACTAATCACATTTTGTAGCATAATCCTGACAAGTGGACCTCAGTACTGTAAAACGTATGTATTTTCACCCATAAATGTGTCGATAATGCATTTTGCCTATTATACTGACTTTTGGATGCAACATATATTTCAGAGCGAACATTTTTAACTTAAATATTGGCTTCTGGGGGGGGTCCCTGGAACTACATATTTTGAGATGGGGGGGGGGGGGGGGGGTCCGTGGCCCAATAGAGATAATTCTGGGGATCCTTGATATGAAAAAGGTTGAGCACCACTGACATAATATAGAAACATGGGTTTTATAAACTATAGTAAATGAAACGGGTCCCGTTCAACTGTTAACAAGATGGATCTAATACCGGGGAACTGGAGGGCTCCACATCTGTGCCATCACAGAAACGTTGTTTTGACCCAAAATGCCATCTGGGACCATAAGGAATAGGAGATGCAGGCGATTGAAGGAAACAGATAGAATGGATTATTATGGGGGTGACGATCTAAGATGGGTGACCCAGTGTAGTGACAACAACTAGCTAGCTATCCCGATCTCGGCCAATGGCGGTATAAGTGTTAAGGAAAGATACTGTAGATCTGATCCACTGGACATATACTGTACAGTAACATACTTTATAAAGTCTCTGGAAGTATCTGCAGTATACTGTTAGAACCTCATGGCAAATTATAATATATTTATGCCATTCTCTCCTAAACTCTATTTGACGAGTGTTTTGTGAATCCGTTTGGCATTCATTCTATAGCTCGTTTCTGTCTAATACAATAAATCTAAATATATTAGGAGAGAAATACCGCCGCAGATTACCTCCTATCAATAGTCCTGTAAGCCTTTGGTTCTGCTCCATAAGATGACACATTATCCATTCTGACCTGAGAACAGATTCTACAAAATGTCTTCTAAAAACTGACAGTTTTCTGAAAAAAAGATATGTTTCTATGTCAGTCGTTCTTCGATTACATTCTTTTTAGCAGATCCACAAGCTCATAGCGCGCCACTCGGTGGCGCGCTATGAGCTTGTAGATCTGCTATTTTTCCCAATAACTAAATCATAACATAATGCTTACAACGAAAACGGGTTCCCGCGCAAAATGGATTATTCAAAAGAGGCCTCCGTGCATGGCAGAGAAAAGTGCACTTATTTGTGTTATTCTTCCAACCCAAATGGATTTGGTAGTTGACCTCAAATCAGAGTTTACAGCTATTTCAGTGGAGGCTTAATCCTCTCATCTCCAAGAATATAATGCCAACGCAAAAGTCATTCAAATAGAGAAATGGAGGGAATAACCCATTTTGACCTGACCTGAGATCAGATTCTAAAAATGTTCTTCTACATCCTGACAGTTTTCTGAAAAAGTTTGTCGTTCTTCGATTTTTTCAAAAATAGCAGACCTAAAAGCTCGTAGCGCGCCACTCGGTGCATCAGTTTTAAGGACAGGTCACACCAATGCAACTCCTCTCAACTCACACCAATGCAACTCCTCACTAGTCCTAGGAACATAACAGTTTTAAGGACAGGTCACACCAATGCAACTCCTCTCAACTCACACCAATGCAACTCCTTACTAGTCCTAGGAACATAACAGTTTTAAGGACATGTCACACCAATGCAACTCCTCTCAACTCACACCAATGCAACTCCTTACTAGTCCTAGGAACATAACAGTTTTAAGGACGTGTCACACCAATGCAACTCCTCACTAGTCCAGTAGGAACATAACAGTTTTAAGGACAGGTCACACCAATGCAACTCCTCTCAACTCACACCAATGCAACTCCTTACTAGTCCTAAGGAACATAACAGTTTTAAGGACATGTCACACCAATGCAACTCCTTACTAGTCCTAGGAACTTAACAGTTTTAAGGACATGTCACACCAATGCAACTCCTTACTAGTCCTAGGAACATAACAGTTTTAAGGACAGGTCACACCAATGCAACTCCTTACTAGTCCTAGGAACATAACAGTTTTAAGGACATCTCACACCAATGCAACTCCTTACTAGTCCTAGGAACATCACAGTTTTAAGGACAGGTCACACCAATGCAACTCCTTACTAGTCCTAGGAACATAACAGTTTTAAGGACAGGTCACACCAATGCAACTCCTCACTAGTCCTAGGAACATAACAGTTTTAAGGACATGTCACACCAATGCAACTCCTCACTAGTCCTAGTAACATAACAGTTTTAAGGACAGGTCACACCAATGGCAACTCCTCACTAGTCCTAGTAACATAACAGTTTTAAGGACAGGTCACACCAATGGCAACTCCTCACTAGTCCTAGTAACATAACAGTTTTAATGACAGGTCACACCAATGGCAACTCCTCACTAGTCCTAGTAACATAACAGTTTTAAGGACAGGTCACACCAATGCAACTCCTCGCTATAGTCCTTGTAACCAAAGTTTTAAGGACATGTCACACCAATGCAACTCCTACAACTAAACAGTTTTAAGGACATGTCACACCAATGCAACTCCCTGCAACAAAACAGTTTTAAGGACATCTCACACCAATGCAACTCCTCACAACAAAACAGTTTTAAGGACATGTCACACCAATGCAACTGCCATTGGGGATAATGGTTTCATGCAACTACTAGCAAACCGTTTGGGTGGCAAATCATTGGTGCGGTTTGGGCCTAACTTGTGGAGAGTTGATTTCACTCTTCAATCCAAAAAAAGTGTACAAAATGTAAAGTTTTACACTTTCAGACTTAAATTGACATTCCTATTTTTGTGGTTACTGGTTCATCGGTTCCAAACCCACTGGCATTCTACATAAATAATCTATATATAATTAATAAAGACCTTTAGCATTATTACATGAATCATTGGATTTCACTAACATTTCAAGGCTTTTATAAAACATTTTCCAAACATTGTCCAATACCCGCAGCCTGGTAACCACTAAGTAATACATGATAGATGCCATATTGATTTGTTAATAAGGGGGGGGGCGTCAAGAACACGCTAGTCCTCCCAGCCTGTGGTGATAAATGACATCTTAATAACAGTATCGGTTCAACGAGGACAGTAAAAACTGTAATTCATACTATAATATAATTATGACTAATTGCCATAATAACAGATGTTTGTGAATGTAATCAAATTAATTTGACCTTTGGAAACCATTTCAAATGGTATGTGGTCAAATCAAGTATCAATGTGTGGCTGTAAGAATATAGGACACAAGGCGACTAAAATTGAGTTTTGTGGTTTGATGGGAGACTTTCTAAACAGACAACTAAAAATGGTGGCATTAGGAAGTTATCGATGGAAAACGGACGACTAACTCGGTTATCGTCGCACCACATTTTGTTGTTTGCAGTGCAAACAAACAACAAACTTTTTAGAAGTAATTAGAGCAAGATAGCGATTATTTGTATATAATTTCCCCTGGTAAGGATTTCTACAGATTAAATCAAACTTAACCCTCCTCACCACAACAGCACAAACAGTGATACATCAGATTTGGGTATCTACGGTTCACAGTTTGCACCCCCCCCCCCCCCCTTCCCCCCTGCTTTGTCCTGGCAGCCAACACATGGTGTACAGTACTGTACAGTACAGTACGTTATGCTATACTGCCACTAACGGCGTGCAATGATGTATCCTTTGATGGGAGCAGTGAAGAGTTACAGTCCATGGTTTGCGTGTATATATTATATTTCCTCACATTCTCACAAGCCTTATTATCACCGTGGCTCTCCAGATATAAAAGCATCTATATTATTTTGCCATTAATACGACACTTGATCACATACTGTATATATATGCTGTTGTTGAATTGGAGAGTTCACTTCAATGGCCGTAATATCGTTTACCTTCCACTCCTCGTCGCCAGGCGTGGTATCTATGGTGACATCCCCGGTTGATTGACAGGTGTCAGGTGGCGTGCCCGTTAGGAGGGAAGCGTTTGTTGATACAGGCGTGCCCCTCCCACATCTTCTGCCCCCGACACCCCTCTCCCCCGACCCCATAAAGGCCCTCCTTCAGCAATGTACACACACAGCACTCTGGGAGGAGTACGTAAACACACGCACACACACACACATGTCACACACACACACACACACACACACACACACACGTCACGCACACAGCGACATTAACCCATGTTGGCCTGACATCGAAATTAAAAAAAAAAAGACCTTGTGTTTCTGTATCAGTGGTGCTCAATATTTGTCAAGGAACCCAAAACTGTTATCTAAAAAAAAATGTTTGTTCCAGGGACCTCCCCAGAAGCAAAGATTTGAGTTAAAAAACGTTCGTTCTGCTTCCTTCAATAAAAATTAAGTGGAGAAAAAAATAAAAAATAAACATGCGTTCGTTCGTTCTGAAAAAATATATATTCCAAATTTGCGCCACATTTACATGATTAAAAAATAAATAATAGCAGACCTACAAGCTCGTAGCGCGCCACTCGGTGCCACGCTATGAGCTTGTAGATCTGCTATTTTTCAATAGCTATAAAGCATAACGTAATGTTTAAAACACCAAAAAAGGGGTTCACGCCCAAAATGGGTTAAACAGTGTGGCGGGCTTGGGGGGGGAGGAGGGCGGGGGGGAGGATGGGAGGGGGGTGGATGGCGGATAGGCAAGTGGGGGGGGGGGGGAGCCGGCGGGAGTCAAACAAACGCTGGAGTGTGGCGGCGGTAAGTTTGCATTTGCCCAGCATACCAACAAGCTGCTGCTATCTCATTAACACAAACCCACTGAAATAAAAGAGCGCCTTTTTTTTTGGCTCACAGCTATGAAAAAAAAAATATCATAGTGATGATGTTCCTCGGCCGTCAACAGAGCTGTGATAACGTTGTTTGATGATGACTTTCCCATGAATGTTAAGCAGCCGCGGCGGCGGAGGAAAGGAGCTTATCAGCGCCTAATGCCCATCTCTAATTCCTGCCCTTCTTGAACTAGCCATTTTCTAACAGCGTTAACTGTCAAATTTACATCCCGTCTTAACGCATTCTGGACGACGGGGAGGAGGAGGAGGAAGCCCCTTTTGGGTGTTTTATTTTAAAGCATTCTGTTACGCTTTAAGCTGTTGAAAAATAGCAGATCTACAAGCTCATATAGCACGACACCGATCTGCTATTTTTGAAAAGTCGTGAAAATGTGTCGCAAATCTTTGAATATTATATTCTTTCAGAGCGAACGTTTTTTACTCAAATCTTTGCTTCTGGGGGTGGGGGGGTCCCTGGAAATACATATTTTCAGATGGGGGGTCGGCGGACAATTACATATATTTCTGGGGGTCCTTGACTCCTTGATATGAAAGTGTTTGAGAATGACGGACATAGAAACATAAGGTTTAAAAAAAAAAACTGTCAGGATTTAGAAGAGATTTTAAAGAATGGGTCTCGCCGGTCTCAATGGGTTAATGCCACTAAAGAGTACGGGGGGATGAAGAGTAAATGACAGCAGTGTAATGAGGAAGGAAAGGCATTCCTCCCCCCCCCCTCTCTCTCTCTCTCTCTCTCTCTCTCCCTCTCTCTCTCTCTCTCTCTCAAAGGAGAATATTTCCACAATCTGGATGAGAGGGGGGGGGGGGGTTTCTCATTCTGAAAGCTTTACCTGTGAACTTCTGAGGTTCAAAATGAGCAGCATGAGGGAAATATTTTGTGACGAGAGAAAACAAAGAGACAAAGTAGGTTGTCTTTCTTCTTAAACTGCCCCGACAAACAAATATTAGAAAATTGGCATTTCAGTTTAATCTGAGGTTAAAGTATTAAAAGGAGGAGGAGAAAATAGCCTGCAGGACATTTTATTTAAGGATCCTTTAAATACATTTCCTAGTGGGAACGACACAACTATTTCTCCTGTATCTTTTTGTTCAGCACCTGTACATCTTTTAGAGACGTGCGTTACTTTCCTTTGGATTCCATTTCTAAAGTATTAAAGGAGAATTCAGTGATTTGGTCTAAAGTATTAAAGGAGAATTCAGTGATTTGGTCTAAAGTATTAAAGGAGAATTCAGTGATTTGGTCTAAAGTATTAAAGGAGAATTCAGTGATTTGGTCTAAAGTATTAAAGGAGAATTCAGTGATTTGGTCTAAAGTATTAAAGGAGAATTCAGTGATTTGGGGGAATTGGAAACCCCCCCCCCCCCCCCGGTCCGCCCTGTCAACAGGCCAACACCACGCACACCAAGTCCCGCCCTCGCTTGATCATGATTGGCGGAAAAGGCCCCTCTCTATTCCGATTGGATGACGGCTGGGCCACCTAGCCAAAAAGCGAAACCTACAGGGTTTTTTTTTTTACCCCCAGGGGTTAACTGGGGACAGGGAGGAACTCCCAGCACACTCTATAGTAGGGAGGATTATCACAACAAAAGTTACAAAACTAAAAAAATAAGTGATATTTGAATTAAGTGAAATCACTGAATATACCTTATGGCTCTTAGAGGGTGAGCCAGAAAATAGCAGACAGGAGAATGAGACTATAGCAGAAGAGACACTGCCAACGGCATCAAGATCTGCCAGCCAGCAAAAACTGGTGCTCTGGGATCCAACACACAGGCATCGATCACGAGGACGTCCCACGCTAACATACGTGGATGTATACTCACTACTCAAGAACGATGCAGGAGTGCAAAGCACCAACGAGCTGGCTGGATGTATGGAGAACCTATAGAGATAGAGCTAACAAAGACTTCATCTAACTGTGGGTCCTTAGTGGTATACAGGTTATGGGGTAATGAAGATGACTCTGGTTGGTTCACCCTGTTCCTCCAATGCACAGCGGTGTCCTATCCTTCTTCAACACTGCATCAGACACTATGGTTTGTGTGTCTCTGCATGGCGGCTGGCCGGAACCGGCCCGGCCCCCTGGGTGCGTTCCTATGGGGGTCTATACTCTGGATGTTTTCCGGGGACCCCCTGGGGACCCCCACAGAGAGTTGCACCACTCGGGTGTGATTTATTTTTCATACTGCAGCAGCTTTAGCTTAGCTTAAATACTTCTCTCTCTCTGTGGTAGACTGGTTAGCTGTTCTGTAGTTGAGCTGTAGCTTATATTATAGTTTCTACATTTTCACAGTATCTTCCCCAATAATACTGTTCAAAGGATAGAGTTCTGACCGTCAAAAGTGCCAGGGAGCGTTATTCAGCCTGAGCAACTCATTACACTGACGGAAGCAATTGAAAGAATGACATCAATATTTTCATTCAAGGCAACTGATATCAGTCCAACGGACCACTTTAATTCCCTGTTGCTAAATTGCCATTCCCTTCATTAACACAAAGAAAAATGACAATGAAATCATTATGCGTCAGAATCATCTTGGAAATTGATTAAATAAATTGTGTGAAAATTGCACTGGCCTTAATGGGAAAATGAATTTATGTTTCTAAACTGATATATAACCTTTGATGTACGGCCCTATATAAAAAAAAAAATACATGCAGAGGCACAATTCTATTAATACCATAACGTTTGTTTTCTGTCTTTCAAATGTCATTCCTTGATCGCAATATATTAAAATGATTTCCTCTGAAATAAGTTGACCTAATGAACAATAACACTATTCTATTCCACTGCACGGTACTAGCTGACATCGACTAGACTAAAACTAAGATGAAGAATGTTCGTCGACTACCTTTTTTCATTGACGAAAACTACCGGTAAATGGAAAACCTGGCTAAGAATTTCGTCAACAGATAAAAAAACTAGACTAAAATGTTAGGAAGGGAGATCCGGCAGGGATCAAGACATAGATAAAGAGAGAGAGAAGGATCCGGGAACACAAGGTTAAAAATGAGGAACGCCTTTATTAAATTAAAAAGGCAACTGCCAACATGTTTCGACCCAACCGGTCTTCATCAGTCAATGTTGTTTTTGGCAGCAAATTTCTATTTTAGTTTTAGTCATAGTCTCTTGAATAGTTTTCACTTAGTTTTAGTCACCTTTTAGTCACCTGGAATGTTCTAGTGTTTAATCGACTAAATGTCATATGATTTTAGTTGACTAAATCTACAGTTGATTTAGTCAACTAAAATGTGTTTTGACAGGCCTTGATGTCGTTGTAATGACATATTTTACACTTTGGTTGCATGCTGAAAATAGCAGATATACAGATTGTAGATCTGCTATTTTCAGCATGCAACCCAGCATAAAACTGGATCTCTTGTCCACTAGTCCCTTCCTAACATTTTAGTCTAGTTTTGTTGTTGACGAAATTGTCTTAGTCAGTGAAAAAAGGTAGTCGACGAACATTTTTCGTCTTAGTTTTAGTCGACGAAAACAACACTGTCATCAGGGCAAGAATGGGCATCTTGCCACAACTCTAACAAAGGCAGGTAGACTTCGAGACAAGTCTAGTTGAGTACCGGACCGGTGTGTACCATTCAGAGGAACAGTTGCATTAGTAAGTATAGTGGCCTTTTTTATAGTAGTAGGATTTGTACGAACTTGTAGTTCTGCTATTTTTGAAAAATCGTGAAAATAGGACTCTAATCTTTGAATATATATTGTTACAGAGTGAGCGTTTAACTCAAATCTTTGCTTCTCATGGGGGAGGTCCCTGGAACAACATATTTTCAGATGGGGGTCGGTGGCCAAATACAGATCATTCTTGGGGTCCTTGACATGAAATATTGAGAACCACAGATATAGAAACATAATTATGGGTATTTCAGAAAACTGTAGCTCATTAATACTTCATGTAAAAAGAACAGATTTGTGTGATGCTAATACAGTATGAAGTATAATGAGTGAATTGGGCTTTAGTGTCTCCTCCAATGCAAATGAGGCAAGTTGAACGTTTTCCCCTGCACTGCCTGTGTGTAATTTAAGATGGCATTTAAAGCTTCTTACCCTAGATGTTATCACCCAAATGAATTCATCAGGTAATATTTCCCATTATTCAAAGGCATTATTTTATGTCAGGGGAGCTAATGAACAACGACAAGGTGCCACCCACACACACACACACACACACACACACACACACACACACACACACACACACACACACACACACACACACACACACACACACACACACACACACACACACACACACACACACACACACACACACACACACACACACACACACACACACACACACACACACACACACACACACACACACACACACACACACACACACACAGTGTAAATGATACATCATATGTACGCAGCCAGGCATGAAAGAAAGGGGGACATTTTACACATTAGTGCTTCATATACGCCATAGAATAGAATAGTTATATTTAACAAAAGGTAGACTATACAGTACATATACATTATAAGACCTAAGGTCTTCCACTGCTGGCCTGCTCGCTTTGCCAAAGAAAATGGCAACTAAAAAATACGGGGAAGCAGCTTTTTGCTTCTACGGGCCGTCGGCGTGGAACAAGCTCCCACTTGTTAAATTAATTTTACTGTATAGGGCAGAGCTCCATATGTACCACTTCATATTCATGTTAACATTCAAAGGAAGTTACGCTCTCTATGTTCTTGGCCTTAGTTTTGGCCTTAGATTGGTGAGAACATAAGGGGCTCATATTCAGTATTTCAATCCTAATTTTCATACAGGGGATAAATTGGAATAACGATTCATAGAAGAAAGCTTGTGCACCTCCTATATAATAACTGGGCTGCTATATAATCAAGCATTACAGCAGAAGTGAAAGCTATGAATATGTAGTTGGTCTCTCATCTGAAAGGTCTGACTCTGGCAGGGCAGGCCAGCCGTGATTAACCCATTAACCCATTCTGACCTGAGATCAGATTCATACGAGGTTTCCACTGGACACACACTGGTCTGATTAACCCATCCTGACCTGAGATCAGATTCTAAAAATGTCAGTCGTTCTTCGATTTTTCAAAAATAGCAGACCTACAAGCTCGTAGCGCGCCACTCGGTGGCGCGCTATGAGCTTGTAGATCTGCTATTTTTCAATAGCTAAAGCATAACATGATGCTAACACCAAAATGGGTTCCCGGTCAGAATGGGTTAAGACCGGATGACAATTCTAATACAAATTAATGCCTTCTAAATCCTTTCAGTTTTCTGAAAAACCCTATGTTTCTAATGTCACTATTTCATGTCAAAGGACCCCCAGAATTATATGTAATTGGCCACCGACCCCCCCATCTGAAAATATGTAGACCCCACCCCAGAAGCAAAGATTTGAGTTGAAAACGTTGGCTCTGAAAGAATATAAATTCAAAGATTTGCACCATTTCGAGTGCCGCGCTACGAGCTTGTGTAGATCTGCTATTTTTCAATAGCTAAAGTATTACATAATGCTTAAGAAAACAACAGAAGGGGGTTTCCGCCCAGAATGGGTTAAATCTCAGCTCATCTGATTGGAGCATGTATAAAGATATCCAACAGAGCTCATTTCATGCCGATCTGCTCTGCCTCCAGTGAAACTATATCCAAAAGGCAATGATTTGCTAAGGAATGAGACAACAGATAAAACAGATGAACCCCCCCCCCACCTTTGAGAGGAAATATTTCAATTTAAATGTATCATTTCTATCAGGCCTGGTGTGTCCTCCAGCTGGGTATAGCTCTGGAATTAAGCCAATTAAATATCAAATATGTTGAACTAACTGCGAATCAACAACAATGTTCTCCTGCTCAGGAGGTCATGGTCACAGTTTTGCAGTTGTTCAATCAAGTTACTTCACTGACTCGCACTCAACTCTGTGACTCTGAGACAGATGCTCTGGGGGGGAAAGGGGGGGCATATCTTTGGTCCGACGTACAGACCCTATATACCCCCCCAAAACCCTAACCGCACACACAAGCCACGGGTGAGTCTTAACCGTCAGCGCAGATTCGGAGCCATGGGTCTGTCTTAACCGGCCACGTATGTCGGACTATTGGTATGTCGGACTATTGGTATGTCGGACTAACTTTCGCGCCCCGCTCTGGGTAAGGATTGAGTCTTAACGTAATGTTCTCCACCTTCATGATTTCAATGCCGATTTCAATGTATGAAAACATAAATACATCTCTATAACCTTATTCCTTGTCTAACATATGATTACCGGGGCTATAAAACAATTCCAACGTTGTTAGAACACTAATATTGTATACACGTTGACACTAATATAGCATTTGTAAGATTCATTATTGGTAAAAGAGCGGTATAACATTTTTGTCTTCCTATAAATCCAGCTTATATACGGTAGTGGTCTGCCTCTGTTGGCAAAGGGAACTGTCAGTCTGCAGTTTTGCCGTGTGCTGAAATTGTGCCTGTGGGCACAATGGATTTGACACAAGACTGCTGATGAATCTCATCAGTTTAATGTGTTTATGCTGGCTAAGCCCGTAAAGCTTATTGCTGTTCAATGAAGTGCTGCAAAGTTACCTAATTTCCCCTCTGGTCCTCCTGCCTCTCTCTCTCTCTCTCTCTCTCTCTCCCAGTACACTGCCTCTCTCTCTGGGTCTGTTGGCAGCACCGACTCCGCCAATAAAACGGGACGTAAACCTGTGGAAAAAGAGATGGCAATGCATGGGACCCGAATGGAAACAAGACCGCAAGGTCTTTCTTCGGTACCATCCTTCTTTTGGACCAATGCTGTGCTTGACTGTACCCTGTATTGTTTGCATAAAAAATTGTCTAATAAAATTATCAATCAATCAATCAAAGGCTGTGTCTCAATGACTCGTGTTACTACTACCGTACACAGAATGGACCTCCACAGTCACAGAAATATACAGTACAGCGCAGAGCAGAGAGGTATTACCATTTCTGACACCTTAAATGTAGCCCATATGACGTCTCTCTCATCTGCATTTATCCCCCGTTTACGGGCTTTTCACAGTAAGTGCTTCATTCTTATCATTATTGCTCCCACCGTGCCTGTCTTAACCCATTCTGACCCGAGATCAGATTCATACGAGGTTTCCACTGGACACACACTGGTCTGATTATAACCCATTCTGACCTGAGATCAGATTCTAAAAATGTCAGTCGCTCTTCGATTTTTCAAAAAAATAGCAGACCTACAAGCTCGTAGCGCGCCACTCGGTGGCGCGCTATGAGCTTGTAGATCTGCTATTTTTCAATAGCTAAAGCATAACATGATGCCAAGACCAAAATGGGTTCCCGTTCAGAATGGGTTAATGTTCTAACCAATAGAAACCGCTCGTTGCAAATATGACAGCTAACACCCGGCATTAATTAAAATGTCACACCTACCAAATCAATATTATAAAAACAGTTCAAACATAACTCATCGTAACTGCTGTGATAAGTGCTTTTTAGGTTGACAGGTGAGTCGGAAAAAGGAAGAAATATAGGCTAGTGGAGTCGGTATGATGGAATTATCCCGGAGAGAAACATGTAACATTAAAATTTATGACCCCCCGTATGCGTTACTTCATCACTCAAAAAAATTACAAATTATTCACACTGTCACGAAGTGCGCTGTGCTGAACTGACAGACCCATAAGTCAGCACTAGTAACAGGCCAGGGGGCGAAAAGATACAAAAAGAAACCTGTTTAGCTTCAGATATCTGAACGGCTATTTGTTAAAAAGTGACGACCATTCTCAGTCGAGTAGGTGGCTGTCATATATATATCATTACTGTACATAGTTACACAGTAAAAATCATGCATGTTAATTTAACTCAGAGTGTAAAAAGGTACCCAAATAGAACACGGTTTAACCCATTCTGAACGGGAACCCGTTTTGGTGTTAGCATCACGTTATGCTTTAGCTATTGAAAAATAGCAGATCTACAAGCTCATAGCGCGCCACCGAGTGGCGCGCTACGAGCTTGTAGATCTGCTATTGTTGAAAAATCGAAGAACGACTGACATTTTTTCTGATCTCAGGTCAGAATGGGTTAATCAGACCAGTGTGTGTTCAGGGGAAACCTCGTATGAATCTGATCTCAGGTCAGAATGGGTTAATGGTCCATGAATACTTAGTGTTCATTTAAAAATAGATATAGGCTGCTATACACGCTCAAAGTTCAATTAACGGCAAGGGTTTCTCTGTGTGGTTGTAATCCTTTTTAAGTATGTCTGTGTTAACTTGGTTGTATTGTAAGAAATACACAGAAGATGTTGGTGGCATGGCCTTAACCCATTTAGGACTGAGGTCGATTAAAACAAATCTTTCTGAAAAACCCATGTTTCTATGTCAGTGGTGCTCAACCTTTTTCATGTTAAGGACCCCCAGAATGATCTCTATTGGGCCACGGACCCCCATCTCAAAATATGTAGTTCCAGGGACCCCCCACAGAAGCAAATATTTTAGTTAAAAATGTTCGCTCTGAAATATATATTCAATGATTTGAACGACTTTTCAAAAGTAGCAGACCTACAAGCTTGTAGATCTGCTATTTTTCAATTTTTCAAATTATAACATAATGTTTAAAACACCAAAAGGAGTTCCTGCCCAAAATGGGTTAATAATAACAATTCCAATTTCTAACTGTAACAAAAGGCAGTGTGCCCTGCTGAAAGGTATACAAAGTTTGCTTCCGTATACTTCTCATTAATAAAGCAAAAAATACATTTAAAAAAATAAAACATGAGACATTTTTCTGTTTATTATATGCAATATTTCAACTATTGTGTGTGTATAAAAAAAGCAAATAAGCTTCGATTCAAAAGTTTTTGGGAGGCTTTTTCGCGACTCACTGAAAGGCATATTGTTCAACGGGAATGCTCAGTCAGGATACGGATAGAATGTGACAAATTCTGTCAGAGTAAATATGGTTTAACGCATTTAGACCTGAGGACGATTCTACAAATGTATTGACAGTGACAGTTTTCTGAAAAAAACATGTTTCTATGTCTACCTTTTTCATATCAAGGACCCCAGAATTATCTGTATTTGGCCGCGGACCCCTCATCTGAAAATATGTTGTTCCAGGGACCCCCCAGAAGCAAAGATTTTAGTTGAAAATGTTCGCTCTGAAAGAATATATATTCCAAATGTGCGCCACATTTTCACGATTTTTCAAAAATAGCAGACCTACAAGCTCGTAGCGCGGCACTATGAGCTTGTAGATCTGCTATTTTCCAATAGCTAAATTATAACATAATGCTTAAAAAACACCAAAAGGGGGGTTCCCGCCCAAAATGGCTTAATAAATGAATTAGCTTCATAAATAATGGCTGTAATGACATTTTAGGGGACAATAAGCCTAAGCGTTTGTCAGGAAATAGTTGATGTATGAGTTTCATGGCTCAGCGGTTCCTCAAAATGAATAGGCTCGGGAAGATAGCGGGCTCCCTGCGAACCAGCCTGTTTCCTGGAATTATCTACTTGTTGTCAATTTGCACAGTGGAATTACACATGCAAATTGAACTGCCTGCACAAACACCACTTGGAGATGATAAAAACAAATTAACAAAGGCTATAGAAGGAGGATTTATTTCACTGGCTAACCCGGGTCAAGCAATACATGTATTTTACGATTGTGTGTACCCAATTTTGGTGTAATTATATCAGCAAATTATTCTCTGTAATCTTTATTTCTTCACCCCGCCCGCCAAAACCTTCCTTCTTCCGTCTTACACACATAATTAACTTCTTTCATATCTGTGCCAAAAAAATATTTTAAAAAAAATATTCTGCTCTGCCCTAGCTGCTGCAGAGTAACACTGTATAATATAATCTGATTTGGAGTTCATTTTCCTCACCTTTCCACCGTCTAAGACAGCAGCTAGCTAACGCTAACGTACAGAGGAAAGGTGAAAGGTCAAGTGCACTGGGTTCAATGTACACAGCAAAAGTCAGAATGTTAAAGTATATATAATCACCTCTTACCACCATGCCTCATATTGGGAAGGGAATTAAGAGTCTCTGGACCTCCATGTTTGCCATTAGATATCTCATTTACTTTGTACACACAGTGCTAATCTGCACTAATGAATTCTGCCACACCATGCCCGATCAAGATGACTTAAAATTATTACCACTTCTTCCAACACACAGATATGCCCTTTCCTCATTTGAGGCTCAATTTGGCTGCCTCGCCAAAAAAAACAGTCTGTCACAGTAAGATACTAGAATAATTAGGGTTTTAAGATGATTAGTTTATCTCTCTGTGCTCTTACAGTCCTGCGTGCGTCTCTTCTTATCCACCATGGCCAAAAACTTAATAAGAGCCTCTAAGTTTTAACCCATTCTGGGCGGGAACCCCTTTTGGTGTTATAGCATTATGTTATGCTTTAGCTATTGAAAAATAGCAGATCTACAAGCTCATAGTACGAGCTTGTAGGTCTGCTATTTTTGAAAAGTCATGAAAATGTGGTGCAAATCTTTGAATATATATTTCAGCGCGAACATTTTTAACTAAAATATTTGCTTCTGGGGGGTCCTTCATGGAACTACATATTTTGAGATGGTGATGGTGAGATGGTGAGATGGTGATGCCCTAATAGAGATACTTCTGGGGGTCCTTGACATGAAAAAGGTTGAGCACAACTGGCATAGAAACATGGGTTTTTCAGAAAACAATTATTTTAAATCGCCATCAGTCCAAAACGAGTTAAACAGCCAACTCCAAATTACCAGGAAATGATGGAAATAATGAACTGGAGCACATGATGCCAGAGAGAGCTAGGGAGCCAGGAAAAAGAAAGGGGGGGGATCAAGAGAAGAGAGACAGAGACACAGAGGTAGTGGAAGCTCAGAAACAATAATTCAAGTGTGAAATAGAACACAAAGTCTAGTAATCAATAAAGAACGATTAGACCTGTGACAGCAAAACTGTTTAGTATTAGCAGGACTTTGGGTGACTCTCCCCTCGGTCTGCCCTGCATACTCATCAACTTGTCACACATGTAATTAAAGCCCAGCTGAGTGAGTGATACCAGTTAATGGTTGCATATTTTAGGGGATCAGATTTTTACATGTTCAAGATGACAGTCAATATAGCGTAAGCCCCATCAGCGGTTTAATATGCATTACATTGGCATTTGGCAAAGCACATAGTTAGCAACATCACACACAGGGAAATCATGGGTGTAACTCTGAAAGTATAACATGCATACTTTTCAGAGTTAAATGAACACCCCTGATTTCCCTTTAAAGGAGAATTCCATACTAGAAGGCTTTCCTACCTTTATTTGTAGTTGTTACGTCCCCACCTAAGAGGTCCATATCCATAGTCTGACTGAGAGTCATGGTTTTAAGGTCCATATCCATATTCTGAGTGAGATTCCTGATTTTACTGTAAAGCAAAGCAAAAGCAAAGCAAAGCAAAGTCACTATGTTTACCCAGGGTAACTGGACTAAGCTCAAGAACTTGTTTACAGCCAGGCCCTGCTCATATAGAACATTTCATGGTAGAGGTTCAATGCCTTGCTCAAGGGCACTTCAGTGGTGGTCATTTTAACGTGCCGGTCCGGGGATACGAACTATAGCGACCTTCACGATATCAAGACCGCTCCGCAAACCGTTTCGGCCACCGCTGCCCCAAAGTCAATATAAATGGTAAATGGTGCATTTATATAGCCAAGGCGCTTTACATAGATTGTGTGTAGATTCACCCATTCACACACACATTGGCGGCAGAAACCATGCAAGGCACCAACCAGCACATCAGGAGCAATTTGGGGTTCAGACTTCAGAGTCTTGCTCAAGGACACTTCGACACTAACTCTGGGGGAGCCCGGGTTCCAACTGGCAACCTTGCGGATGGCTACCATCCAGCCACTCTACCCCTGAGCCACAGCCCCTTAAATATATTATTCCACAATTACAATTCATGAACGTCAGATAATTACTTTAGTTAATGTCTGCTTGAATATAGATGCATGTAGAATGCAGGATATGCATCGGTGCATATGCAAACTTTGGTATATGGGTCTCCCTAAATGTGCTATATTATGAGACAGTCTACTGTCTACAATCACAGGGCACAAAATATATAGACTATAATTTATGTAGATTATTGGCTTTGCAATAAAAATGCAACCAAAAGAAAGCCTAATGTGAGTTAGTGTGAAAGAGCAATTTAAGTGTGGAGGTCTCTTTGCCAAAGCCAGGAGCTATACAAGATTTGCATGCTAATCATTCTAATAATAATGTAATGCCCCGAGCAGTTTGAATAAATTGCGAGCCACTGGTCACAAAAGAGCGCCTTATCTTCCTGAGAACATGACACAAAAATACACTTTAACGTTCGAGCAATTCCTGGTAAATTCACAGAAGTATACTCGGTCTGTACATATAAGGTCTAATATAAAGACACGTGGAGTGGAGTGTGGCTTCAAAACAGATCTTCATGATCTTACCTGTTTATATAGAGCATCTGTGATACATCATGGTTCATAAAACACGTCATATTGTTCAAAATCATGGATATCTAATGATCTAATTAGCCTACAGATCAGCTGTGGAAGTCAGGCCACAACAAACAAAACAAAAAAGTGCGACTCAAAAAAATAGCTAATCTTAAAGCTCACAACTCGTCGCATCGCGAGGCGTTCTGAGCTTGCAGATCTGCTATTTTCGGGCACGCCAGCCAAGAGCGCCTCTAACATACATATACATCACAGCCAATAGGAACGCTCGTCTCATGTTCTAGTCGCGCTACTCTTCTGAGTACATTTGTGATTGGTTGGTCCCGCAAAAAGCGACGACACAGTTGTTCGACCAATCGGTGCTGTGATATTTGCAAACGTCACACTGTTTACCCCGGAAATGTACAGCTGCTCATTCTCTCTGTGGCGGTGTTAATAAAAAAAAGAAAAACATCGACCGCTATGTGTAGCTTTTTTCTTCCGTTTCACAAAAACAGTTGATCGAATAATTAATTTATTCTCAAACAGTTCTTGCTATGTACCGTGGACTTCTTCCCATGGGTCTGACAGAGGCTGATCTCAGCTCAGATGACGAGGAGGAGGCTGGCGATGGTGGTGATCAGGACACAGACAGGGAGAAGTTGGGAGAGCATGGTGGGAGTGGGACTAGTAATGATAATAATAATACTAATAATAACAGCGGTGCAGACTCCTCCTCTCATACTCCCACTGCCCAAGAACATGAATCCATCTTGCCTGGGATTAGCCAAGAAACGTGGCAAGTATGTATGTCGCAAAAGATGCCATTATTGATTGATTGATTGAAGTATTTGTTAACAGTTTGCAGAATTACAGTACATTTCAAGCACAATTAACTCAATACTGTTAACTGTGAGTGGACGACCCAATAAAGCACTATACACCTGTTTACAAGAGGGTCCACCTTATTGTTCAATTCATCAAAACATTTAGAGACGTACACTACACATATACACTTCTATTATAGCTAAAGAACAGAACAGGAATTCATCATAAAGGAGGTAAAAAGGGGAAAAGAAACATATATACAGCGAGGGGGAAAAGGGGGTGTTCATTGAGGGATGCTGCACTTGAATAGGTTCAAATTGTTGTAACAGTATAGTAGCATATACAGTACTGTGTCGTGTTGATTAACCTATCATCTCCATCCCATAATCATATCCACAGTGGCGTTTCTTTGCAAGTGGTAGCAGTGGTCACTCACTCTGTCTATGTATCTAGTGTATAAGATAACACTTTGAGAAGGCTGCACCCCCCCCCCCCCCCACCTCACCTGCAAAGCAAAAGAGATTCCATATTTTGAAGCTCAATTTAAAGCCATACTAGTATAATTCAGTTGAGTTGGGGTCTAGGATATGACACACTGTCTGCATAATATTCTAAGATCGGCATAACACAGGGGTGTGTGTGTGTGTGTGTGTGTGTGTGTGTGTGTGTGTGTGTGTGGGTGTGCGGGTGCGTGTGCACGTGTGTGTGTAGAAATTTAAAGAGCTGCAGAAGAAGAAGAATGAGATCAAAGAGACAAAGGATGTCAGAAGAAGACGAAGAAGAAGGCATAAGAAAGGTCTCGTTGAGTTTTTAACAAAAGGACATTTACAAATACTTGATAGAAGGTCTAGCACACTATTAATAATACAGTAGTAGAGTGGAATTTACCTGGATTAGCCTAATATTTGATTTACCGTACGCTACTAGTACTGCTTAATAGTTGACTGTGATCCAGTAATTTATATAATAACTGTACAAGTAGGATGAAGAGAAATTGGTATTATTCCCCTTAGAGCCACGTTGGCTGTACAGTACAGTACAGTACAGTACAGTACAGTACAGTACAGTAATCATCAAGCCAGCCTCAGACCAGCATGCTTGCTAACTGGACGTACCTCTCTGGTAAAAAGATGCATGTCGATGATGTCATCAATGCTGTGGTTTTGTGTTTTTTGCACATCATGTGATTCATTGTTTATGTTGTTGTTGTTATTCAGCAGGAACCATTAACAAGGATTCAACAACAGAAGAAAGGTAAATAAGAGATGCCTTTTATAGCCGGATTAGTTGAACAGTGTAATTACAGTATAGTTCACATTTATTACAGCTGGTGTGTGACTGTACTGTTGCTGCATAACTGTCAAATGTCAGTGTAGAGCTGCAACTATCACATATTTCCTTAGCCATTATTTAATCGCCTGCCTTTTCGATTAATCGAATAACCGAGAAGTGTGTAAATAAATGTGTATTTCTATATATACTAACAAATTGATTAAACAACTAAAGCGTTCTTGTGTGTACAGTACTTCATGTCACAACGTAGCTCTGGTCCATAGCTCTAATGCCTTTGCATTAGAGCTATGTTTCTCTTCTCTTCCTGCACTCACATGAAATGCAGACCAGCCTCTCGTCTGTAGCGATTTTTGCTACTCACCAACTTGTGTTATTAGAAAGCCTGCTTTCCTTAGTGGACGCACTCTGAGGCCACCACCAAAATCTTGTCTATGGGGTTTTACTCTGGGCAATATCGTTAGAGGGCGCAGTGGAGTAACTAAAAGTATTTTTCTTCCAGTGGGAAAAAGAAATCCCTTTCTGGCCAAAAGGTGCATTTTATACGTGTGGTGGGGGGCTCAGAGTGCGTCCACTAAGGAAAGTAGGCTTTCTAATAACACAAGCCGCCTTTGTATTGGTGAGTAGCGAAAACGTTCTTTATATTTCCGCTACAGACGAGAGGCTGGTCTGCATTTCATGCGAGCGTAGGAAGAGAACAGTAACATCCTATAGCTCATGACTAGAGCTATGGACTAGAGCTAGCCACAAACGGTGCACACGTTGTGAAATACTAGCATCTCAAGACACGTCGCATCACATGCCCAAAATAGTGATCGATTAGTAATTGATTATTTAAAATGTATAATGGTAATAAATAATTGATTAAGTCCATTAGTTTAATTAACTGTCGCACCCTTATGTCAGTGTTTACTGAAACCAACCCATAAACGGTTAAGCACCAAAGCAGCAACCTACAGTAGTTCTGTGAAGACGTTGGGTTTACTGAGAAGCTACAGTCCCAGCTATAGTCCTTCAGTGTATTGATAGATATTTCAGGTTTGCGTAGCTCTACAGACTACAGTACACCGGCGTACAGTATGCCTATAATATGCTTTTTCATGATTTTCTTTGTTCTCTTGTCTTAACAGAGAGCGTCAAACGGAGCCTGAGAAACACTGGGATGAGCTTACGCAGTATTTTGGTGTAAATGATAGATTTCAACCCCCCGCGTGCAGCAACCCCCCTCCCCAGGTACAGTAACAACGGCAAGCCTTTCCATCACTATGATACTGTAGCTATTAACCCATTCTGACCTGAGATCAGATTCATACGAAGCTTTCCACTGGACACACACTGGTCTGATTATTAACCCATTCTGACCTGAGATCAGATTCTAAAAATGTCAGTCGTTCTTCGATTTTTTTCAAAAATAGCAGACCTACAAGCTCGTAGCGCGCCACTCGGTGGCGCGCTATGAGCTTGTAGATCTGCTATTTTTCAATAGCTAAAGCACAACATAATGCTAACACCCAAAACGGGTCCCCGTTCAGAATGGGTTAAGATCTTAACGTTTCATTGCCCATTCACCCTGTCATTGTTTTTTTCGATATGACAGGTGGATTATCTGAATCCTTTGGGTATAGCTCAAGCAGACAGGCAGACAACCAGTTAAGAATATTAAGGATTGTGTTAAGCTACATTAGTGATTTGATTAAGACGATTCCTCTGTCCTCGGCAGTAGGGCTAATAAATAAAGTAAGATGGAAGTGTTTTCTGACAAGGAGGTGAGCATCTTTGCGAGTTATATTTCGTACTCAAAAACACTTCACTCGTTTAAACACTTTCAACCTGGCGTCCATATTTTGATCATGTCATTATACCTGTAAGCTGAAATCATCAACAAAAATTTAAATAATAAGCATCAGATGCACGCACGCACACACACACTAGCAAATGTCACAATGCTTTGCAATGTTTCATGTAGTGAGTTTGTATAGATTGGCGATCCAGTATTTTATTAATGGTTAAGTGTTTTTGATTGAATCTGGGACATAATAATACATGGGCAGGTGGCACATCAACTATGAAGTATTATTATTTATTATTATTATATTGTATTGATAAATGTACCATGAATGTAAAGGGATAGTTCACCCAAAAAATACTTTTTTCTATCGATTCCTCACCCCATGGAGACTTGAATTCATGGATATATATAAAAAAAATTGCCAATACCAGAAAATTTACAATTTAGGCATTTAGCAGACACTCTTTATCCAGAGTGATTTACAGTAAGCAAGAACAACACATGGTAATACATCATATACATAAAAAATAGTCATCATGAATATCTATATAATGAAACTATAAGTGCAGCCTATACACTACAACTACAGAGTGCTATGTCTACATAAAATGCTATCTAAGTTAGGTAAGTTGAGCCTTTGCATACACCTGTAAGGTCATCAGGGCTAGGGCAAGTGCTACGGGCTAAGATGGAGTCTGAAGAGGTGGGTTTTCAGACTACGGCGGAAGGTTGGTAGTGAGGCTGCAGTTCTGACTGTAATGGGAAGTGCATTCCATAGTTTAGATTGGTAGTGAGGCTGCAGTTCTGACTGTAATGGGAAGTGCATTCCATAGTTTAGATTGGTAGTGAGGCTGCAGTTCTGACTGTGAAGGGAAGTGCATTCCATAGTTTAGATTGGGTGTGAGGCTGCAGTTCTGACTGTAATGGGAAGTGCATTCCATAGTTTAGATTGGTAGTGAGGCTGCAGTTCTGACTGTGAAGGGAAGTTCATTCCATAGTTTAGATTGGGTGTGAGGCTGCAGTTCTGTCTGTGATGGGAAGTTCTTTCCATAGTTTAGATTCGGAGTGAGGCTGCAGTTCTGACTGTGAAGGGAAGTTCATTCCATAGTTTAGATTCGGAGTGAGGCTGCAGTTCTGTCTGTGATGGGAAGTTCTTTCCATAGTTTAGATTCGGAGTGAGGCTGCAGTTCTGACTGCAATGGGAAGTGCATTCCATAGTTTAGATTGGTAGTGAGGCTGCAGTTCTGACTGCAATGGGAAGTGCATTCCATAGTTTAGATTGGTAGTGAGGCTGCAGTTCTGACTGTGAAGGGAAGTGCATTCCATAGTTTAGATTGGGTGTGAGGCTGCAGTTCTGTCTGTGATGGGAAGTTCATTCCATAGTTTAGATTCGGAGTGAGGCTGCAGTTCTGACTGCAATGGGAAGTGCATTCCATAGTTTTGGAGCCAGAAGGGAGAAGAGTTTGGGAACGTGTGGAGCATCTTCCCAGCAGTGTGCCTCCTTTGTTCCCCATGGAGACGCAAGGAGTCAAACCAAACAAATATCCATGAATTCAAGGCTCCATGGAGTGCGTAATCTATAGAGGAGAAAGTCATTTTGTGGGTGAAGTGAAGTTCCACTTAAATATATGTTTCAATAGATGAATAACACATTTAACCCATTCTGACCGGGCACCCATTTTGGTGTTGGCATCATGTTATGCTTTAGCTATTGAAAAATAGCAGATCTACAAGCTCATATCGCGCCACCGAGTGGCGCGATACGAGCTTGTAGGTCTGCTATTTTTGAAAAATTCGAAGAACGACTGACATTTTTAGAATCTGATCTCAGGTCAGAATGGGTTCATCAGACCAGTGTGTGTCCAGTGGAAACCTCGTATGAATCTGATCTCAGGTCAGAATGGGTTAAAGCAACGGCATGCAAAATGCCCATGAAGTAAAATATCTGCAGATGTAGCTGAACAGCTCATTGGGAAATGTTCATAATTCAATTGCAAATCCAAGTTATAATAGTTATTTGGATTATTATTTTGAGCTCAAAGTATCTGAAAGAACCATTAAATTGAGTTTTCTGCTGATTTTGCCTTCATTTAAAAAAAAAAATACCAGGGAACTCTGAATGGATAAAGAAACGATTAACAGGCTGAATGAAACAGAACTTGTCACGTCAACATATAATGAGAAGACGTCCAACGCTCAAATTATTTCTTGCGTAATTAATATGTAATATTAAATACTCGAAAGCCTTTCACATGCTATCAGTGGCAAAGCAAATTTATACTGTAGTTGCTGAGAGATAGCCTTTTCATTTTATTTAGTCATACAGTAACTTTTATTTCAAACGAGTTGTCTGTCTGTCTCTTTAGTGTGTTACTGTACTAAACATAAATGCACAGAAAAGCATAATGTCCAGTGTATGTCCCAAGCTTTATTATACATATAATTTGTATGCATTTCTTTCTTTTTGTTTTTGAGTGGTGCAACCACTCCAAGGAACAGCAATGTGTCCACCTATGTGTTCACCTATGTGTCCGTGTGACGTTAATGAGCACGAGTATGACTATTAGTACCAGTAGGGGCGCTGTTGTGCCAGAAACAGAGAGAGAGAGAGAGAGAGTGCTGCACTGTTGCCTGCTAATGAGAGAGAGAGAGAGGGGGGGGGGGGGGGAGTTGCACCACTCAGTTCACACGGGTGTGATTTTTTTTTAGGTATGTGACATTGTGCTGTTTTAGAAGTTAAAGGACAACTTTGGTTTTTTTTGCAACAAAGCTTCACGTTTTAGGTTATTAGAGAAAGTAAAATGTGTTTTCTTTTCTTTCATTTGCTGCTTTCTTTTGTTTTAGACAGGATTTCATGCCATTCTTTTTTGTATTATTTACTATAGTCCTATAACTAGACCCCAGGAAATTACATCTGGCCACAAAAGATCACAGGATCTATGCTGAATGTGAAGGAGGAGGTGACAAACTGACATGTTGAGTGTATGGCAGCCTCCTATTGGAATTGGATACCCCTTCACGCCAGTAGATCCCGTGATCTTTTGTGGCCAGATGTAATTTCCTGGGGTCTAGTACCGTACGACTATAGTAAATACTGTAGTAATAAAAAAAAACCTATGTCAAATTATTTTGTTAAAAATAATACGTAATTAGCTCCAGGTTCGAATGCCCCCCGCCCCTGTGTCAACAGCTAAAATCACTAAAACGAAAGACAGCAGCAAATGAAACAAAAATTACACTTTATCTTTTACTTCCTCTAACAACCTAAAATATGAACCTTGGTTTAAAAACAAAAACAACCTTTAAATAGAGTTCTATAAACAAGAAGGAACACGTCAGACTGTCACAATCATTAAATCCCATTTTTTCTTTGCTACTGTATGTTTTTAGCATGATATACATATTTTGGGGAAGAAGGAGACATTATTTTGTCCTCTGCTGCCTTTCGATAGGCCCATCGTTGTTTAGCCAGAGGCATGTTTGCACCCCCCCCCCTCCCCTCCCCCTCTCTGCTTTTAGGTCTGTAATGGAAAAATGTGTAATTAAAGAGTCACATTTATGTTTGGGTAATCTCCTGTAGCATTTCTAAGATTTCCACCACTAATATCCAATCAAAAAGGTTTTCATTTGTGAAAGAGAAATCTACATATTTGTAGTAATAGCAATCATATTAACCCATTCTGGGCGGGAGCCCGTTTTGGTGTTAGCATCATGTTATGCTTTAGCTATTTAAAAAATAGCAGATCTACAAGCTCGTAGCGCGCCACTCGGTGGCGCGCTACGAGCTTGTATGTCTGCTATTTTTTTTTAAATCGAAGAGCGACTGACATTTTTTTAAATCTGATCTCAGGTCAGAATGGAAAACTGTCAGGATTTATAGAAGACATTTTTTAGAATCTGATCTCAGGTCAGAATGGCTTAAAAAATAAGGCCCTGGAGACTTCTGAAGTAACTCTTTGATTTCCCCCCCCTCCCTCTACCCCCTGTCTGAAAAAAGAGAAAAAACTCAATCTTTTTTTTCCTCTTCTTCTTTCCTCCGCAGTCCGGCCTAGAACGGAGCATAGATGGAGCCATCGCTGAAGGGGACATAGCCAAGGCGGAGGAGATGAGCGACAGGCTCGCCACTCGAGAGGTAACGTAGTGGAGCGCTGCTGATAAGAGATCTTTGGGGGTGCTCCCCGCTGTGACAAATCAGGCTTAACACATTCTGGCCGGGAACACCCCCTTTTGGTGTTTTAATTTAAAGCATTATATGTTATACTTTTAGCTATTGAAAAATAGCAGATCTTGCTATCATGCTAATCGTGAAAATGTGGCCCAAATGTTTGAATATATTCTTTCAGAGTGAACGTTTTTTTTTAGCTCAAATCTTTGCTTCTTGGGGAGGTCACTGGAATGACATATTTCCAGATGGGGGTTGGTGGCCAATTACACACAATTTTTGGGGTTCTTGGACATGAAATATTGAGAACCACTGATATAGAAACATGAGGTTTTTCAAAAAAAAGAAAAACATTTAAAAAAAGATATTTTTTCAAATTTCGACGTCAGGCCTGAATGGGTTAATGGATCCGTGGCCGTTTCTCCTGCAAAGACATAGAGGAACAAAAAAACACACACAGACTCCCAACCATTGAGTCCTGCAGCCCTTTTACATTGAGTTAATGGAAAGCCCTCCCCTTAGTTTTGAAGTGGAAAGGACTTTTGGCTCTGCTTTTTAATGAAGGGTACATTGGCTTTCAAAGCCCGACTGCTAAATCATTCCCCAGGTAAGAGAGTTTCGTACCTTTGAAGTGTACATGTCCCTTAAATGCGAGCGCCTGAAGTTTTGTAACCAACCGCCTTGGCAGGCATCAAGGATCAAGTGGTTTGGAAACTAATTTAGCAGAAAATGTAGTCCACACACATACACACATATAATGTAGTCCACACACATAACACATAATTGTGGTTTAAAAGACATGCGTCTGTACTAGCGCTGTCTTCTTCAGTGGGGGGAGGGGGGTGGAGGGGGGAGGGGGGGAGGGGGGGAGGGGGGGGGGGGGGGGGGGTGAATCACCATACAGTCTAAACTAAACTAAACTTCTTTGTTCTATGCAGTTGATGATGGACCACAACAGAACTGTAGATAATGACAATGTAATGAAAATCACAAGATGGCAATTCTTTTGAACTTTAATAATTCTTCTAATCCCACTCAAAGGATTTATGCAACTCCAAGCATTTCAGCATCTCTCTCTCTCTCTCTCTGTCTCTCTCTCTCTGTCTCTCTACATATACATATATCCTATTCTTTGTAACATTTAGCCCAGAATTTGAATACATTGCACCAAAAAAAGAATTAATTCTCTTCAACATCCTGATGCTCGAATGGTTCAAATAAACAGTAGGAAATGAGCGTCCATAGAGATTCCAGAGCATGCGCTTCTTACTGTATATACAGTTCAAGGAGACTTGAGGACTTTTATATGCATATAAAACGTTACTTTTCAGGAAATAGAAAGAACAAATGGCTCCCATGTAGTTATTAATGAATCATATTATGAGTCTCAATACTTTTCTTTGGGTTAATTATTTATCAAACCCCACAGACAGACTTAACCACTTCCAACCTGGCATCCCTATTTGAGCGTGCCATTATGGTTATACTGTAGGACCAACCTGGCATCCCTATTTGAGTGTAGGGCACCATGTTTTTGGGATTGTAGATAAACTATCTTCCCTACTATTGCGTTGCACACACAAGGTATTTGTAAAGGGAATGATGGTCCAGTAATTTGCTCGGTTAACCCATTTTGGGTGTTTTAAGAATTATGTTGTACTTTAGCTATTGAACAATAGCAGATCTACAAGCTATATTATAGCTTGTAGGTCTGCTATTTTTGAAAAACCGTGAAAATTGTGGCCCAAATGTTTGAATATATTCTTACACAGTGAACTTTTTTTTAACTCAAATGTTGGCTTCTGGGAGGTTCCTGGAACAACATATTTCTTTCAGATGGGGGTCGGCAGCCAATTACATATATTTTTGGGAGTCATTGACATGAAAATGTTTGAGAACGACTGACATTAGAAACATAGGGTTTTTCATTCGTAGAATCGATCTCAGGTCTAAATGGGTTAAACCAGCGTGTCTGTACAGTACCTTGCCAAGTGGTCAAATATCGGAAGTACAGTTTTAAGTACTTGCCTGTCGCTGGGAAAAGCAGCAAAACTGTAGGCCTACAGTCCTACTGTAGTTTGAGAAAGCCTCTTATTGTGCAGGTGGATTGGGGCAGACTTAGCTGGAGGTCTTGTCTCTGTGTCAACCTGCCTTGAATCGTGCCAGGAACCTGACGGACTTGACAGCAGTCTGGCAGCCGCCACATTGCATTGTTTTTGCGGTGATAACTTAACCCATTTTGGGCGGGAACCCCTTTTTTGGTGTTTTAAAGCATTATGTTATACGCTTTAGCTGTTGAAAAATAGCAGATCTACATACAGTAGCGCTATGGTCTATTTTTGAAAAATCGTGAAATTGTGCCTCAAATCTTTGAATATATATTATTACAGAGTGAACATTTTAACTCAAATATTTGCTTCTGGGGGGGGGGGGGTCCCTGGAACAACATATTTTCATATTGAGCACCACTGATACAGAAACAAGGTTTTTCCAGAAAACTGTCTTTTTGAAATTTTGAAGACATTTTTTTTAATTTCGACGTCAGGCCTGAACGGGTTAATTTCACAAGGGTGGAGAAATGGCCATTTTCAAATCCCAAACCACTGATGATTCCAAGTTGTGTAACCCATGTTGCAAAATAGACTTTCAAAAAGGCAATGAGGTGATTTTGGTCCACTAAATGCACAACCTGGTGAGTGAAAGCCGGTGGAATGTGTTAGAAACTGAGCACGTTATTGAATCACTTTAGAAGTTAGAACATCGTTTTAGGCTTTATCTTGAATGATAAGGCGTTTTCTAGCATGTGTTGTTAACTACTAGTACGTTCCTGTTCACTTTTGACAGGAGAAAAGCTGTGACAAACATTTAGCAGATCGATAATCCTCTCTGTGGCCTGATTCAATTTCAAGGTTATAATTTGAGTGGCTCATTTGCTATGGAATGTTGCTTAGATGTTTAACCCATTTAGGCCTGACATCTTTTTTTAAATGTATTTTTTTCCTGAAAAACCTCATGTTTCTATATCAGTGGTTCTCAATATTTCATGTCAAGGACCCCCAAAAATATATGAAATTGGCCGCATCTGAAAATGTGTTGTTTCAGGGACCACCTCCCCAGAAGCAAAGATTTGAGTTAAAAACGTTATATATTCAAAGCTTAAGCTTTGCACCACAAATTCGATCTTTCAAAAACAGCAGACCTACAAGCTCGTAGCGCGACACTCGGTGGCGCGCTATGAGCTTGTAGATCTGCTATTTTTCAATAGCTAAATTATATATGTTTATATATGTTATGTTTATACATATATTATATATGTTTAAAACACCGAAAGGGGTTCCCGTCCAAAATGGATTAATTTGTTTACGGTCATGACAACAAGACTGTGATTGTGGCAAGGCTTTTTACTGGAAGAATGGAAACAGGGTTTCTTAGCACAAAAAAATGTAAAAGCATTTGACAGCTGTGAAGAACTAAAGAGGCCTGTTTGTCCCTTTAGGCATAGTTTGTTAGGCAAAAACCCTGGTGCATATTTGAGGGCAATGTTTTCAATGTATTCATTCATCCCTAAATCTAACAGTTTAGTACTTTATCTTCTCAAAACCAAAAAGGAAATGGAAGAAGATGAAAAGCGTTCTGTGAGAGAATCCGTCTTTTATGCAATACCAAGAATGTTTATTTCTGCTTTCTGAAATCAATTAATGAGTTCCACAGCTTGACTTTCTTGTTTTTAATCTAAACACTAAACCAATTGGTAAAAAGAAAAAAAACTTTTTTGAAGACTTTTGTTAGAACTTCTGATATAAATGTATAAACGTCTTTCATCTGTAACTCCTAATACACGCTTTGATATTTCAGGTTGCTTTGAGATTTTCTTTTTCCCTCTTCTCTCAATACAATTTTTTGTATATTTTCCTTGGGCTGTATAATTTGTTGTTTTAGCTTTTAAAATACCATGCTCCACTTTTAAGTTTGGGGGGGAAGTATTGGGAATTGATGTGAAGCCCATAGTATTCATGTGGAAGTGGATAGTATTCACGTAGTGCATATCCTTCTGAGGCACAGCATCTGCTATGTCCTTATATGGCGGTCTAGGGGCCGATTCATACTCCTATTTTAGAGCCGAATAAAAGTGGGTTCGGCTCTGTAGAGCCTACAATGTGACGTCATTTGGCGCTGTAGAGCCTACAATGTGACGTCATTTGGCTCTGTAGAGCCTACAATGTGACGTCATTTGGCTCTGTAGAGTCTACAATGTGACGTCATTTGGCGCTGTAGAGCCTACAATGTGACGTCATTTGGCTCTGTAGAGCCTACAATGTGACGTCATTTGGCTCTGTAGAGCCTACAATGTGACGTCATTTGGCTCTGTAGAGCCTACAATGTGACGTCATTTGGCTCTGTAGAGCCTACAATGTGACGTCATTTGGCTCTGTAGAGCCTACAATGTGACGTCATTTGGCGCTGTAGAGCCTACAATGTGACGTCATTTGGCTCTGTAGAGCCTACAATGTGACGTCATTTGGCTCTGTAGAGCCTACAATGTGACGTCATTTGGCTCTGTAGAGCCTACAATGTGACGTCATTTGGCTCTGTAGAGCCTACAATGTGACGTCATTTGGCTCTGTAGAGCCTACAATGTGACGTCATTTGAGGTTGCTTCTTCGGTGCTACTGAACATTTCTGACGAGCCGAAATCATTTCGGCATTACAGCGGTAAAATAGGAGTATGAATTGGCCCCTAGGGCTTTAACCCATTTTGGGCATAAGAATTATGTTGAACAATAGCAGAACTACAAGCTCATAGCGCGTAACTACGTGTTGAAAATGTACAGGGTACCCCAGCTCTTGCCTCTTACCTAGTTTCCCTGAAAGAAACAATAGTGAACAGAAGGCTGAGACACATAAAGCCTGTAAGTCAGCACACAACCAGCGCTGTCTCTGTCTGACATGGTGGAAGGGAGAGGGGCTGATTGTAGTACACACTAACAGGTGCTTTTATTGGAAGGGAAATGGAGATGATTGGTGGAGGACTGATTATTGGCGGACCAATGACATTCACTGAGCTAGACCTGGGGATTTAGGACAGCAGGAGAATAATTATTATGGGGAGAAACACAGAAGCAGTGCATGCTTTTAGTCTCTAGGAGCATACACATAACAGCATCCTATATTTGTTTTACATACTGTAGTACGACACAAATGTTAGGAAACCACTGTGCAGATCTGGCTTTTTTTAAATCATAAAACTGTTAAGCTTTCTCAGTAGTTTAAGTTTGTTGTTTTGTCATAAAACGTAAAAAGTATCAAAAATGAATAGAAATAACTTCTGGCCTCCTGATATGAAAGTACACGTCTACATTATTAGTTCAAAAGCTTAAATTGTACAAGCCCTCCCAATTACAATAACTGGGAGAGTTCATTCTTTGATTATTGCAATTTATGTTACACTGCGTATGAGTTGCATATGGACTAATTCTTTTTTTGTAATTAGCATAACATTAACCCATTCTGAATGGGAACCCATTTTGGTGTTAGCATCATGTTATGCTTTAGCTATTGAAAAATAGCAGATCTACAAGCTCATAGCGCGCCACCGAGTGGCGCGCTACGAGCTTGTAGGTCTGCTATTGTGAACGACTGACATTTTTAGAATCTGATCTCAGGTCAGAATGGGGTTAATCAGACCAGTGGAAACCTCGTATGAATCTGATCTCAGGTCAGAATGGGTTAAGTGACTACTATATATAACCAGCGTGCTCCCCTTAGGAGGCTCGATAGCAGCTGTTGCTGCAGTGAAATTGAGACAGTGAAATCACAGTTAAATTAAAAGCAGATTTATTTTATAGCCACAGTATATTATTATCATGTCCTAGAATGTGCCAATAGGGGAAGGGAATCTATGTCACGTGACGGTGTTTGTTTTTGTGGCTTTGAAAAGCTTGAAAAACGAAGAGTCTTCATTTTTCATCTACTGCGATATTTAGGCCATAGGTTTGTGCTTATTAGATGGCATAAAATGTATCACTCCATATTACAGTCAATGCTGTGTTGTTTTTTGCACATAACTGTACAAGACAAAGCCAGACTCGGCCACGTCCTCTAATATCTGTATGCGTTTCAAAGAATACCCATCGATAATCCATTCGGCTCTGGGTAGGGCCCCTGTCTGTCCAGGCTCTGGACAGGCAGGGCCCCTGTCCAGGCTCTGGACAGGGCCCCTGTCTGTCCAGGCTCTGGACAGGCAGGGACCCTGTCCAGGCTCTGGACAGGGCCCCTGTCTGTCCAGGCTCTGGACAGGGGCCCTGTCTGTCCAGGCTGTGGACAGAGGCCCTTACAGAGAGCCTTGCCCAGGACATGACAACCTTTTATACATGCGTATGTGCGCACATTTCTCGGGTATAGTCCAGACAACTGGTGGCCACCTGGATGAGTGGACAACTGAACAACTGGTCACCTGGACAACTGGCCACCCAGACAACTGGCCACTTGGATGAGTGGCCAACTGGATGAGTGGCCACTCAGACAACTGGCCACCCAGACAACTGGCCACTTGGATGAGTGGCCAACTGGATGAGTGGCCACTCAGACAACTGGCCACCTGGACAACTAATCACTAACTACCAAGCACTTTTGCCCCAAATTCATGTGGACAGTCTTTAAGGGTATAATGCATTCTTAATATTTTGCACAGTAGGGCAGAATTAGGCATTGTGTTACTATTATTAGTCTGTAGGGCCATTCTCCACGCTTCCAGAGTCCACAACATGCAGGGCTATAATACCCGTCATTAGGACTGTAGCTCGGATTTAAATTAGAAGCTCCTGAAAAGAAAAGCAAACCCTGTCCTTGAAACATACCCTTTGGAAAAGCCTCGCTTAAACGCTGCACAACAAAGGTGGCCCGCCACGCTTTGTTTGAGGAGACATGGTGGGTTAGTTGAGACAAAGAGCTTAATCCATTCTGGGCGGAAACCCCTTTTGGTATTAGCATCATGCTATGCTTTATAGCTATTGAAAAATAGCAGATCTACAAGCTCGTAGCGCGCCACCGAGTGGCGCGCTACGAGCTTGTAGATCTACTCTTTTTGGAAAATCGTAAAAATGTGGCGCAAATCATTGAATATATTATTTCAGAGCGAACATTTTTAACTAAAATATTTGCTTCTGGGGAGGGGGGTCCCTGGAACTACATATTTTGAGATGGGGGGTCCGTGGCCCAATAGAGATAATTCTGGGGGTCCTTGACATGAAAAAGGTTGAGCACCTACTGACATATAGAAACATGGGTTTTTCAGAAAACTGTCAGGATGTACAGTAGAAGACATTTTTAGAATCTGATCTCAGGTCAGAATGGATTAACTAAGAGTATTTCATGTTATTTATGTTATTTTTTTCTTCTCACCACCTTTTGCCTGCCATGCCCATGTTTGTAATCAACACATTAATGAGCATTGTCTTTGTGGGGAAAGTATGCCTTATCAGATGTTTGGTTTCCCCGCCCCGCGCCAGACTCTAGACTCCCCCCCCCTAGGCGGCTGTATAGAGTAGCGTAGTTTAGGGAAAACTCTCTCCTTTGTTCATTTTTCCTTCAGCCTAAGCAAATTTATCACAGAATGAACTTTTATTGTATCTCTGGATGACTCACATTAAATGTTCGCCCATTAACCCATTTAGACCTGACTAAAATGACAGTTTTCTGAAAAACCACCAATGTGTTTCTATGTCAGTTGTTCTCAAACATTTTCATGTCAAGGACCCCCAGAAATATTTGTAATTGGCCACCGACCCCCATTTGAAAATATGTAGTTCCAGGGACCCTCCCACCCCCCCAGAAGCAAAGATTTGAGTTAAAAACGTTCCCTCTGAAAGAATATATATTCAAAGATTTGCGCCACATTTTCACGATTTTTCAAAAAATAGCAGACCTACAAGTTCATAGCTTGTTCTATGAGCTTGTAGATCTGCTATTTTTCAATAGCTGAAGTATAACATAATGCTATTTAAACAGCAAGAAGGGTTCCCGCCCAGAATGGGTTAATTTTGAAATGGATTTTGAAATGGGTACTAAGCTTTTATCAAAATGCCTGCGAATCTCATTTGGATTATTGTATTTCATTAATTACTTGACAGACAAAGCATACTTTTCTATGTAGATTTGTGTGCTGTTTAATTAATTAGCATGTTTTCTCTTTTAATTAAAGACATTTTTTTTTCTTAAATTAAAGCCCACAGCAAAACACATATATAATTTGTTTGTAATTAGGCCTTAATTGGTGGTAGTGGAAGCTTAGCACCCTTGGATTCTTTTTTCATGATTGCCATTTTTTATTGCCAGTCACTCATTAATTAAACTGTTTTTTTCTAATTAGCTTCTAAAACTGTTGATGGCATATTACTGTAAGTGTGAGTTCAAAGCTTGCTAATAAGCCTACCCTACTCAGAAGAGGCAAGATAATGGAATGTGCACAAAGCAGGCCAACTTTCACATTTTTCTCCCCCCATAGTCCCTAAAGATGACAGTCATGTGTGTATCTAGCATCAGATTATGAGGAGGGGGAAAATAGAGACATGCATTATACTACTGGCTGTTCTGTTCTGCTGTCTCTTCCCTGGAGTGGCTGTTCTTTTTGCATGCCATGTAATGCTGTTTGTCAAAGTGCTGGCAAGATTACATAAACCACTTATGGTGGCTCCCACCATGAAAGTCCTGATAATCTATTAGGAAGAATAAGTTTGAGGATGTAAGTAGTAAATGTATGATTATTTTTAATAACATCTACAGGGGATACCAATATATTCTCTCTTCCCCATAGTACATATTAGTTGTGTACTATACTGTACGACGCATAGATCGACTATATTATGTGTATTGATACATTCGTAGTTTTAGAATTTCAATGAGGTTTTGATCTGTTCTACCCTTTACACTAGTATAACACCATGATGCACACAACTGTGTTATGATGATGCTCGTATGGTACTAGCGTGCCATACGATATGGTATATAGGATATGGTACTAGTGCACCACTTTCCAATATCTAATATGAAATTGATAGTGATATAAAATGCAATCTTTGCATCGTAGTATTGCTTTGAATAACAGGCAAGGCGAATTACAAAAGCAGAAAGGTGTTTACCTTATTGGGGGGGGTGGGGGGTAGTGTTGATTGAACAACATCTGTAGCCCATTCTGAGCATTTCTAAGTCGAACCGTTTAAGAGACGTTTTCAGCCAGAAAATGTAACTTTTTGCTTTTTCCGTCTACAGCTCAATTCTTGGAAATTACACTGAAAAATGACGCGTGAGCTGAGCTTGTCCTAATCTGATATTCATTCCTTTCTTATATAGCCCTGCTTTTCCAAAGTTGACTAAGGCCACATTATTTAGGCATTAAGGTAGAGTGATAAGGGAATTAGGCCGGTCATTAATCGTTTACACGTCAGACGCAGCGGAGCGGCTCGGGGAGGTGATTCAGCCAAGCAAAGCCATATAGCCCTCGCTAATCCACCTCTCACACGTTTTAATTGGAAGAGGCTTCGCCGGATGGGAAATTTATGAATGGATTTTAAGGCCATTTCTTTCTTAACCCATTCTGACCTGAGATCAGATTCATACGAGGTTTCCACTGGACACACACACTGGTCTGATTAAACCCATTCTGACCTGAGATCAGATTTAAAAAAAATGTCAGTCGTTCTTCGATTTTTCAAAAAAATAGCAGACCTACAAGCAGTGGCGCGCTACGAGCTTGTAGATCTGCTATTTTTCAATAGCTAAAGCATAACATTCCCGGGTTCCCGGGCCAGAATGGGTTAAAGCCATCATTTATTTTTGTATTGTTTAATGGGGGGAGCTTTAATACTTTTTATCCATATGCAGACATAATTTACCTCATTCTTTTCATTGTCTTTTTGTAATAACTGTTTAACTTCTTTTTTTCTTTTTTTGTATTAGTCACTGTGAAAATGGCCCTGCATACGAATGCCAAAAAGGCTTCTTTTTGAGTGCCGAACGAAATCACGCCTAGATGAAGATATGCGATGGAACTGAAACACAAATAAATCCAGTGTTTGCGATTGTTATTAACCCATTTAGACCTGATTCTACAAATGTCTTCTAAATCATGACAGTATTTTCCTGGAAAAACCCTATGTTTCTATGTCAGTGGTGCTCAAACAGTTGTCAAGGACCCCCAAAGGACCCCCAAAATTATATGCACTTGGCCGCTGACCCCCCATCTGAAAATATGTTGTTCCAGGGACCCCTCTCCCAGAAGCAAAGATTTGAGTTAAAAACGTTCACTGTGAAAGAATAATATATTTTCAAAGATTTTCGCCACATTTTCACGATGTCTCAAAAATAGCAGATCTACAAGTTCATAGCGCGGCGCTTGTATAGGTCTGCTATTTTTGAGCTTGTAGATCTGCTATTTTTCCAATAGCTAAAGCCATAACATAACGCTATAGTTAAAACACCAAAAGGAGGGGTTCCCGACTTCCCGCCCTGAATGGGTTAATATGGACTTGGTTTATCTTGGCCGTGGCTTTATACCCCCCCAGACCGTGGGGTGCTTGAAGTGTTGTATTGAGGGGAGAGGCCCTCCCGGTGTTTGGGAGTCCACTTGAATCTCCATGACGACCCCGACATGGAGTGAACAGAAACACGCTACTGTTGACTTAACCCTCCTAGCGGCCCGCCGCCGCCGCTGCAGAGCCAGAGCCCCATTGTGCACAAAGAATTTTATGCCTTCAAATCATCCAGAGGTCATAGTATTAACCCATTCTGGACGGGAACGGGAACCCCTTTTGGTTGTTTTATAAGCATTACGTTATACTTTAAGCTATTGAAAAATAGCAGATCTACACAAGCTCGTAGCGCGCCACCGAGTGGCGCGCTACAAGCTTGTATAGGTCTGCTATTTTTTTGAAAAATCGTGAAAATGTGGCGCAAATCTTTGAATATATATTTCAGAGAGATCATTTTTAACTAAAATATTGGCTTCTGGGGGGGGGGGGGGGGTCCCTGGAACTACATATTTTGAGACGGGGGGTCCGTGGCCCCAATAGAGATAATTCAGGGGGTCCTTGACATGAAAGAGTTTGAGCACCACTGACATATAGAAACATGTTTTTTTCAGTAAAATGTTAGGATTTGAGAAGACATTTTTTTTAATCGACCTCAGTCCTAAATGGGTTAATCCCATGAATAAACCTTGTTTTTTTTAACAGGATGACGTTCAGGACAGAGAAAGTGGGGGGGGATAACCCCCCCAAACAACGCATATAAGAATAGCTTGTGATGGACATAGTATATTGTAGTATATTAATGTAAGCTACACTATTGGAAAAAACAGTATTTCATGAGCGCTTTAAACAAAGCATTGCAGAAGGTTTTGCGTTTTGCAGCCAGCTTTGTATTTTCATTCTTGCTGCACCCCCCCAACCCCCCCACCCCCCCCCACCCCATAGCTTCTGATGTGAAAGGATTTGGCACTAAGAGCCATGCAAAAAGAGGGGGGGGGGTGGGGGGGGGAGAAATCCTGAAAAGTGGATCAAAAAAGTAAATGAAAAATAATGTCATATTACTGAAAATATGAGAGGCTAATTTGTGCCGACTTTTTGCTAATTTTGTTCTCGCCACAGAAAGAGGAGCTGTCACCTGCTTGGTACCACAGCGCTGACAGCGCCAGTGATCCATGAAATAACCCACTTAGACCCGAGGACCGGTTCTTCTACACACACGCCTTCTAGATTCTGAAAAAACCTCACGTTTCCCAAACATGTCAAGCTGGACCCCAAAAATATATGTAATCATCCGCCATCTGAAAATATGGTGTTCAAGGGACCCCCCCCTCCCAGAAGCAAAGATTTGAGTTAAAAACGTTCGCTCTGAAAGAATATATATATTCAAGGATTTGCGCCACGCAATTTTCACAAAAATAGCAGACCTACTCGGTGCCGCGCTATGAGCTTGTAGATCTGCTATTTTTCAATAGCTAAAGTATAACATAAATAAAACCCCCAACAACAGGGCGTTCCCGGTCAGAAGGGGATAAGCTGCCGCTGGCTTTGTTCAGATAAGAATGAACAAATCTCCACAATGTACTGCTCTCGGAATCTCATTTTCATAGTTGCATGCAGGCTAAAAGAAATAAGCTGTTTGCAGGCTTGATTAATCAGACATTTGAGGGCGCTTTTCTTCATTTTTTTTTCCCTCCTTTTTTTC
>NC_137875.1:3562188-3614688 GCF_963924005.1 Protomyctophum bolini
GGTGCCCTCAATTTGTTTTATTTACATGGTTCATTTGCAAGTTTGCAAGTTAGTGAAAGGGAGCTTTGCATTCATAAGAGCTGCTGATGTCATTAGTATTAGCTTTTACTCTACCTTTAAATGTGAGAATATTTTGGCACAAAGAGACATGTTTTACAGTGGTTAATTATGTACTGTATACATGTATTAACATAGCCACAATACTGTATATATGCTTACAGTGAATGAATGCAGATTTGGGTTAAAGGACCGGCCCCACCCTTTGGATCTTTTTATAATCGGCTTAATCGATTAGTCTGAATTAAGCCCTGTAATATACAGTACTTCGTTTTCCAATGGAGAATAGCCAATAAACAACCTCACAATGTAGTGAAGAAAGTAGTCCGCACACAGGCTTTGCTCCAGTAGGTCATCAGGATCCTGATGAAGGTCGTCGTGTATTTACTAATGGTGTTTTAAATACAATTAAACACTACTGGAGCAAAGCCAGTTCATGAAGTTAAATCGGTCTGGTATTGCAGTTTATCAGTTTTCCCCCATCTTCTCAAAAGTGTCACTGAAGACACCTCCTCATTCACCTCCGTCCTCATTCAATTATTCGCAACGGGATTATGAAAGGCTCTTATTTCTGGTAATGCTTTGGCTGCGGCGGTCTGGTGGTGAGGCAGATTTTAATGAGAATCTCTTAGTCTCGTCTTTCAGGTGTTCAAAAGACTTTTCTGTTAAATAATATAATCCCCAGAACCAGCACAATTACTGCTAATTCGGTCAAAAGGTGAAGGGACGGACGGGGACCATTTCAAATGTCGCTATACAGTATGTGGCTCAAAATGGAATTTTGATTTCAATTATCGTGTTGAGACTGAAGGCGAAATCTTGATTATAGAGCCCTTTGCCTTCAGAAAGCTTGTTCATATAGCATCAAGGCACTTTCAGTAATTTAATATAATCTAGAGTTAAATCGTGACGATTACTTCATCTTTCGAGTTCCTTTTATTGCACCTTCTCACTCATAACATGGCTTGTCTGAGTAAAGTGACCCAGATCGAGCCATGAACCTGTCTATACTTAAATGAATAATTGGTAAATGGTGCATTTATATAGCGCCTTTATCCAAGGCGCTTTACATAGATTGTCCATTGCATTCACCCACACACACAGACACATTCACACACCTATTGCAGCGGAAGCCATGCAAGGTACAGTGGTGAGCAGTTGAGAATGGCAGTGATACCACTTGAGAGGACCTCCGTGGTGCCTCTGTGGCACCACACACCTTTTAGTGTTACCACGATTCACACTTAATTTAAAGGTGTCAATGGGTGTAGTGTGGCAGATCAGCCACAGTGTGGCACATGTGAGTCCATAATTATTACTTGCGCAAGCAGAGCGCGGCAAGTACTTGTTTCGCCCAGGACGATATTCGCCGCATACGGTATGCACCGTCCCAGCATATGACGACAGGGTATAACTGGTATAACTAGCTCTCAATGATGACGTAATAAAGATGTTGGATTAAAGGACCCAATGCCAGAGTGTAATTGGTTTTCGATGGTGACGTTGTAACGGTCCGATATTTCTATAACAGTTACTAAAAGTCACGGGGTAGTAAATGATCCTCCTTTAAAGATAAAAATTGATACGTTTCAACCATGTAGCATGCAATGTAAACCACTGACTCCCAACACATGAATACGTCTGAGATAAATAGTTTATCTATATGCAATATGGGCTCGTTGACAATCAGTTACACAGAATTCATGACAGGTTAAATATTATCCGTATACGTCCGAAGCGCACGCACCAGGCCTCTCACGCACGCCCGCTCGCTCTAATTGTTCATATTGTTCCATGAAATAGCCACGCGTCTCCCTGACGCTCCAACCCAAAATAATAAAGTTATGTTATTTGAAGTATATTACATTTTTACAAATTTACAGTGTCGGGTCCTGTCAGGTCCAGAGACCATGCACTATATAGCCCATGGTCTCTGAGTGATTTTCCTCTTTTTTTCAAAACCTCGTTTTTCATCATTTATAGCCCATGACCTTGGACGGCATACTAGCATGCCGTTTTTCATCATTTTTGAAGATTTGAAAAAAAGACGAAAATCACTCCGAGACCATGGACTATAGCCCATGGTCTCGGAGTGATTTTCGTCCAAGTGTCTTCCCAGTACCCTTGCCCCCAGTGCCTCCCCAGTGCCTCCCCAGTGTCCCCCAGTGCCTCCCCAGTGACCCCAGTGCCTCCCAGTGTGCCCCAGGGGGACAATGTAAATTGTGAAATGACTTTACTGTTGAAAGAAATGTAATGAATGTGATTGCTGATCAAAGTCAAAAGTCAAAGTCATACGATTTGTCACACACGTTACCGCAGTGAAATTTGTTCTACGCATTTGACCCATCTCGTGGAGCGGTGAGCCGCAGCCAAGGAGCAGTGAGCTGCAGCCGTGCCGCGCTCGGGAATCATTTGATTAGTAGATTTGACCCCCCAATCCAACCCTTTGATGCTGAGTGCCAAGCAGTGAGGCATTGGGTCCCATTTTTACAGTCTTTGGTATGACCCGGCCGGGGATCGAACCCCGACCTCCCAGTTTCAGGGCAGACACTCTAACCACAAGGCCACTGTCTGGTAGGATGGACCTGTAAATTACAACAAAACAAACTCAAAGCACTGGTGTGGTACTTCCTGGTTTACCAGAACAGGGTTCAACACCCTGCAGTGCTCTGCTCAATTTGTTGTATTTACATGATTTATTTTTTATATTCTGCTCATTGAGTTGCATTTTCATAGATGATAACCCCCAGGTTATTTTTTGATTTATTTATTAGATCCCCATTAGTGTGTGAGTTACAGCAGCTGCTCTTCCTGAGGTCTTTACTGTGTGTGTACTCCCTATAGGTTACCAAGTCTATTTATTAAGGGACCAAGCCTGAATGGACTCTTGGTGTGGCAATGTTTCACTATTTCGGAGGATATAGTGTTTTGAAATCCTCCAATCATGAAAAACAACATAGTATATAGCACGCCGTTTTTCATAATTTGAGGGTTTGAAAAAAAAGACGATGGGCTATAGCCCATATCGTACGGCATACTATAGCGCGCCGTTTTTCATCATTTTTGATGATTTGACAAAAATGAAAAAAACGATGGGTTAAAGCCCATATCGTACGGCATACTATAGCGTGCCGTTTTTCATCATTTTTGAAGATTTGAAAAAAAAGAACCGCAATTTCCGCAATTTCCATTTCCACAATTTCTGCAATTACCATTTCCGCAATTTGCGCAATTCCGCAATTTGACAAAAACGATGGGTTATAGCCCATGTTTTTTGAAATTTTGAAAAAAAAAGTTAGCCTCGTTTCTCATCATTTTGGACCATGGGCTATAGCCCATATCGTACGGCATACTATAGCGCGCCGTTTTTCATCATTTTTGAAGATTTGAAAAAAATGACGAAATGACAAAAACGATGGGTTATAGCCCATGTTTTTTGAAATTTTGAAAAAAAAAGTTAGCCTCGTTTCTCATCATTTTGGACCATGGGCTATAGCCCATATCGTACGGCATACTATAGCGCGCCGTTTTTCATCATTTTTGAAGATTTGAAAAAAATGACGAAATGACAAAAACTATGGGTTATAGCCCATGTTTTTTGAAATTTTGAAAAAAAAAGTTAGCCTCGTTTCTCATCATTTTGGACCATGGGCTATAGCCCATATCGTACGGCATACTATAGCGCGCCGTTTTTCATCATTTTTGAAGATTTGAAAAAAATGACGAAATGACAAAAACGATGGGTTATAGCCCATGTTTTTTGAAATTTTGGAAAAAAAAGTTAGCCTCGTTTCTCATCATTTTGGACCATGGGCTATAGCCCATATCGTACGGCATACTATAGCGCGCCGTTTTTCATCATTTTTGAAGATTTGAAAAAAATGACGAAATGACAAAAACGAAAGGTTATAGCCCATGTTTTTTGAAATTTTGAAAAAAAAAGTTAGCCTCGTTTCTCATCATTTTGGACCATGGGCTATAGCCCATATCGTACGGCATACTATAGCGCGCCGTTTTTCATCATTTTTGAAGATTTTGAAAAAAATGACGAAATGACAAAAACGAAAGGTTATAGCCCATGTTTTTTGAAATTTTGAAAAAAAAAGTTAGCCTCGTTTCTCATCATTTTGGACCATGGGCTATAGCCCATATCGTACGGCATACTATAGCGCGCCGTTTTTCATCATTTTTAAAGATTTGAAAAAAATGACGAAATGACAAAAACGAAAGGTTATAGCCCATGTTTTTTGAAATTTTGAAAAAAAAAGTTAGCCTCGTTTCTCATCATTTTGGACCATGGGCTATAGCCCATATCATACGGCATACTATAGCGCGCCGTTTTTCATCATTTTTGAAGATTTGAAAAAAAATGACGAAATGACAAAAACGAAAGGTTATAGCCCATGTTTTTTGAAATTTTGAAAAAGAAAGTTAGCCTCGTTTCTCATCATTTTGGACCATGGGCTATAGCCCATATCGTACGGCATACTATAGCGCGCCGTTTTTCATTATTTTTGAAGATTTTAAAAAAATGACGAAATGACAAAAACGATGGGTTATAGCCCATGTTTTTTGAAATTTTGAAAAAAAAACGTAGCCTCGTTTCTCATCATTTTGGACCATGGGCTATAGCCCATATCGTACGGCATACTATAGCGCGCCGTTTTTCATCATTTTTGAAGATTTGAAAAAATTACGAAATGACAAAAACGATGGGTTATAGCCCATGTTTTTTGAAATTTTGAAAAAAAAAGTTAGCCTCGTTTCTCATCATTTTGGACCATGGGCTATAGCCCATATCGTACGGCATACTATAGCGCGCCGTTTTTCATCATTTTTGAAGATTTGAAAAAAATGACGAAATGACAAAAACTATGGGTTATAGCCCATGTTTTTTGAAATTTTGAAAAAAAAAGTTAGCCTCGTTTCTCATCATTTTGGACCATGGGCTATAGCCCATATCGTACGGCATACTATAGCGCGCCGTTTTTCATCATTTTTGAAGATTTGAAAAAAATGACGAAATGACAAAAACGATGGGTTATAGCCCATGTTTTTTGAAATTTTGGAAAAAAAAGTTAGCCTCGTTTCTCATCATTTTGGACCATGGGCTATAGCCCATATCGTACGGCATACTATAGCGCGCCGTTTTTCATCATTTTTGAAGATTTGAAAAAAATGACGAAATGACAAAAACGAAAGGTTATAGCCCATGTTTTTTGAAATTTTGAAAAAAAAAGTTAGCCTCGTTTCTCATCATTTTGGACCATGGGCTATAGCCCATATCGTACGGCATACTATAGCGCGCCGTTTTTCATCATTTTTGAAGATTTTGAAAAAAATGACGAAATGACAAAAACGAAAGGTTATAGCCCATGTTTTTTGAAATTTTGAAAAAAAAAGTTAGCCTCGTTTCTCATCATTTTGGACCATGGGCTATAGCCCATATCGTACGGCATACTATAGCGCGCCGTTTTTCATCATTTTTAAAGATTTGAAAAAAATGACGAAATGACAAAAACGAAAGGTTATAGCCCATGTTTTTTGAAATTTTGAAAAAAAAAGTTAGCCTCGTTTCTCATCATTTTGGACCATGGGCTATAGCCCATATCATACGGCATACTATAGCGCGCCGTTTTTCATCATTTTTGAAGATTTGAAAAAAAATGACGAAATGACAAAAACGAAAGGTTATAGCCCATGTTTTTTGAAATTTTGAAAAAGAAAGTTAGCCTCGTTTCTCATCATTTTGGACCATGGGCTATAGCCCATATCGTACGGCATACTATAGCGCGCCGTTTTTCATTATTTTTGAAGATTTTAAAAAAATGACGAAATGACAAAAACGATGGGTTATAGCCCATGTTTTTTGAAATTTTGAAAAAAAAACGTAGCCTCGTTTCTCATCATTTTGGACCATGGGCTATAGCCCATATCGTACGGCATACTATAGCGCGCCGTTTTTCATCATTTTTGAAGATTTGAAAAAAATGACGAAATGACAAAAACGATGGGTTATAGCCCATGTTTTTTGAAATTTTGAAAAAGAAAGTTAGCCTCGTTTCTCATCATTTTGGACCATGGGCTATAGCCCATATCGTACGGCATACTATAGCGCGCCGTTTTTCATCATTTTTGAAGATTTGAAAAAAATGACGAAATGACAAAAACGAAAGGTTATAGCCCATGTTTTTTGAAATTTTGAAAAAAAAAGTTAGCCTCGTTTCTCATCATTTTGGACCATGGGCTATAGCCCATATCGTACGGCATACTATAGCGCGCCGTTTTTCATCATTTTTGAAGATTTGAAAAAAATGACGAAATGACAAAAACGAAAGGTTATAGCCCATGTTTTTTGAAATTTTGAAAAAAAAAGTTAGCCTCGTTTCTCATCATTTTGGACCATGGGCTATAGCCCATATCGTACGGCATACTATAGCGCGCGGTTTTTCGTCATTTTTAAAGATTTGAAAAAAATTACGAAATGACAAAAACGATGGGTTATAGCCCATGTTTTTTGAAATTTTGAAAAAGAAAGTTAGCCTCGTTTCTCATCATTTTGGACCATGGGCTATAGCCCATATCGTACGGCATACTATAGCGCGCCGTTTTTCATCATTTTTGAAGATTTGAAAAAAATGACAAAATGACAAAAACGAAAGGTTATAGCCCATGTTTTTTGAAATTTTGGAAAAAAAAGTTAGCCTCGTTTCTCATCATTTTGGACCATGGGCTATAGCCCATATCGTACGGCATACTATAGCGCGCCGTTTTTCGTCATTTTTAAAGATTTGAAAAAAATTACGAAATGACAAAAACGATGGGTTATAGCCCATGTTTTTTGAAATTTTGAAAAAAAAAGTTAGCCTCGTTTCTCATCATTTTGGACCATGGGCTATAGCCCATATCGTACGGCATACTATAGCGCGCCGTTTTTCATCATTTTTGAAGATTTGAAAAAAATGACGAAATGACAAAAACGAAAGGTTATAGCCCATGTTTTTTGAAATTTTGAAAAAAAAGTTAGCCTCGTTTCTCATCATTTTGGATCATGGGCTATAGCCCATATCGTACGGCATACTATAGCGCGCCGTTTTTCATCATTTTTGAAGATTTGAAAAAAATGACGAAATGACAAAAACGAAAGGTTATAGCCCATGTTTTTTGAAATTTTGAAAAAAAAAGTTAGCCTCGTTTCTCATCATTTTGGACCATGGGCTATAGCCCATATCGTACGGCATACTATAGCGCGCCGTTTTTCATCATTTTTGAAGATTTGAAAAAAATGACGAAATGACAAAAACGATGGGTTATAGCCCATGTTTTTTGAAATTTTGAAAAAAAAAGTTAGCCTCGTTTCTCATCATTTTGGACCATGGGCTATAGCCCATATCGTACGGCATACTATAGCGCGCCGTTTTTCATCATTTTTGAAGATTTGAAAAAAATGACAAAATGACAAAAACGAAAGGTTATAGCCCATGTTTTTTGAAATTTTGAAAAAAAAAGTTAGCCTCGTTTCTCATCATTTTGGACCATGGGCTATAGCCCATATCGTACGGCATACTATAGCGCGCCGTTTTTCATCATTTTTGAAGATTTGAAAAAAATGACGAAATGACAAAAACGATGGGTTATAGCCCATGTTTTTTGAAATTTTGAAAAAAAAAGTTAGCCTCGTTTCTCATCATTTTGGACCATGGGCTATAGCCCATATCGTACGGCATACTATAGCGCGCCGTTTTTCATCATTTTTGAAGATTTGAAAAAAATGACGAAATGACAAAAACGAAAGGTTATAGCCCATGTTTTTTGAAATTTTGAAAAAAAAAGTTAGCCTCGTTTCTCATCATTTTGGACCATGGGCTATAGCCCATATCGTACGGCATACTATAGCGCGCCGTTTTTCATCATTTTTGAAGATTTGAAAAAAATGACGAAATGACAAAAACGAAAGGTTATAGCCCATGTTTTTTGAAATTTTGAAAAAAAAGGTTAGCCTCGTTTCTCATCATTTTGGACCATGGGCTATAGCCCATATCGTACGGCATACTATAGCGCGCCGTTTTTCATCATTTTTGAAGATTTGAAAAAAATGACAAAATGACAAAAACGAAAGGTTATAGCCCATGTTTTTTGAAATTTTGAAAAAAAAAGTTAGCCTCGTTTCTCATCATTTTGGACCATGGGCTATAGCCCATATCGTACGGCATACTATAGCGTGCCGTTTTTCATCATTTTTAAAGATTTGAAAAAAATTACGAAATGACAAAAACGAAAGGTTATAGCCCATGTTTTTTGAAATTTTGAAAAAAAAAGTTAGCCTCGTTTCTCATCATTTTGGACCATGGGCTATAGCCCATATCGTACGGCATACTATAGCGCGCCGTTTTTCATCATTTTTGAAGATTTGAAAAAAATGACGAAATGAAAAAAACGAAAGGTTATAGCCCATGTTTTTTGAAATTTTGAAAAAAAAAGTTAGCCTCGTTTCTCATCATTTTGGACCATGGGCTTTAGCCCATATCGTACGGCATACTATAGCGCGCCGTTTTTCATCATTTTTGAAGATTTGAAAAAAATGACGAAATGACAAAAACGAAAGGTTATAGCCCATGTTTTTTGAAATTTTGAAAAAAAAAGTTAGCCTCGTTTCTCATCATTTTGGACCATGGGCTATAGCCCATATCGTACGGCATACTATAGCGCGCCGTTTTTCATCATTTTTGAAGATTTGAAAAAAATGACGAAATGACAAAAACGATGGGTTATAGCCCATGTTTTTTGAAATTTTGAAAAAAAAAGTTAGCCTCGTTTCTTATCATTTTGGACCATGGGCTATAGCCCATATCGTACGGCATACTATAGCGCGCCGTTTTTCATCATTTTTGAAGATTTGAAAAAAATGACAAAATGACAAAAACGAAAGGTTATAGCCCATGTTTTTTGAAATTTTGAAAAAAAAAGTTAGCCTCGTTTCTCATCATTTTGGACCATGGGCTATAGCCCATATCGTACGGCATACTATAGCGCGCCGTTTTTCGTCATTTTTAAAGATTTGAAAAAAATTACGAAATGACAAAAACGATGGGTTATAGCCCATGTTTTTTGAAATTTTGAAAAAAAAAGTTAGCCTCGTTTCTCATCATTTTGGACCATGGGCTATAGCCCATATCGTACAGCATACTATAGCGCGCCGTTTTTCATCATTTTTGAAGATTTGAAAAAAATGACGAAATGACAAAAACGATGGGTTATAGCCCATGTTTTTTGAAATTTTGAAAAAAAAAGTTAGCCTCGTTTCTCATCATTTTGGACCATGGGCTATAGCCCATATCGTACGGCATACTATAGCGCGCCGTTTTTCATCATTTTTGAAGATTTGAAAAAAATGACGAAATGACAAAAACGAAAGGTTATAGCCCATGTTTTTTGAAATTTTGAAAAAGAAAGTTAGCCTCGTTTCTCATCATTTTGGACCATGGGCTATAGCCCATATCGTACGGCATTCTATAGCGCGCCGTTTTTCATCATTTTTAAAGATTTGAAAAAAAATACGAAATGACAAAAACGAAAGGTTATAGCCCATGTTTTTTGAAATTTTGAAAAAAAAGTTAGCCTCGTTTCTCATCATTTTGGACCATGGGCTATAGCCCATATCGTACGGCATACTATAGCGCGCCGTTTTTCATCATTTTTGAAGATTTGAAAAAAATGACGAAATGACAAAAACGAAAGGTTATAGCCCATGTTTTTTGAAATTTTGAAAAAAAAAGTTAGCCTCGTTTCTCATCATTTTGGACCATGGGCTATAGCCCATATCGTACAGCATACTATAGCGCGCCGTTTTTCATCATTTTTGAAGATTTGAAAAAAATGACGAAATGACAAAAACGAAAGGTTATAGCCCATGTTTTTTGAAATTTTGAAAAAAAAAGTTAGCCTCGTTTCTCATCATTTTGGACCATGGGCTATAGCCCATATCGTACGGCATACTATAGCGCACCGTTTTTCATCATTTTTGAAGAATTGAAAAAAATGACAAAATGACAAAAACGATGGGTTATAGCCCATGTTTTTTGAAATTTTGAAAAAAAAAGTTAGCCTCGTTTCTTATCATTTTGGACCATGGGCTATAGCCCATATCGTACGGCATACTATAGCGCGCCGTTTTTCATCATTTTTGAATATTTGAAAAAAATGACAAAATGACAAAAACGAAAGGTTATAGCCCATGTTTTTTGAAATTTTGAAAAAAAAAGTTAGCCTCGTTTCTCATCATTTTGGACCATGGGCTATAGCCCATATCGTACGGCATACTATAGCGCGCCGTTTTTCGTCATTTTTAAAGATTTGAAAAAAATTACGAAATGACAAAAACGATGGGTTATAGCCCATGTTTTTTGAAATTTTGAAAAAAAAAGTTAGCCTCGTTTCTCATCATTTTGGACCATGGGCTATAGCCCATATCGTACAGCATACTATAGCGCGCCGTTTTTCATCATTTTTGAAGATTTGAAAAAAATGACGAAATGACAAAAACGATGGGTTATAGCCCATGTTTTTTGAAATTTTGAAAAAAAAAGTTAGCCTCGTTTCTCATCATTTTGGACCATGGGCTATAGCCCATATCGTACGGCATACTATAGCGCGCCGTTTTTCATCATTTTTGAAGATTTGAAAAAAATGACGAAATGACAAAAACGAAAGGTTATAGCCCATGTTTTTTGAAATTTTGAAAAAAAAAGTTAGCCTCGTTTCTCATCATTTTGGACCATGGGCTATAGCCCATATCGTACGGCATTCTATAGCGCGCCGTTTTTCATCATTTTTAAAGATTTGAAAAAAATTACGAAATGACAAAAACGAAAGGTTATAGCCCATGTTTTTTGAAATTTTGAAAAAAAAAGTTAGCCTCGTTTCTCATCATTTTGGACCATGGGCTATAGCCCATATCGTACGGCATACTATAGCGCGCCGTTTTTCATCATTTTTGAAGATTTGAAAAAAATGACAAAAACGAAAGGTTATAGCCCATGTTTTTTGAAATTTTGAAAAAAAAAGTTAGCCTCGTTTCTCATCATTTTGGACCATGGGCTATAGCCCATATCGTACAGCATACTATAGTGCGCCGTTTTTCATCATTTTTGAAGATTTGAAAAAAATGACGAAATGACAAAAACGAAAGGTTATAGCCCATGTTTTTTGAAATTTTGAAAAAAAAAGTTAGCCTCGTTTCTCATCATTTTGGACCATGGGCTATAGCCCATATCGTACAGCATACTATAGTGCGCCGTTTTTCATCATTTTTGAAGATTTGAAAAAAATGACGAAATGACAAAAACGAAAGGTTATAGCCCATGTTTTTTGAAATTTTGAAAAAAAAAGTTAGCCTCGTTTCTCATCATTTTGGACCATGGGCTATAGCCCATATCGTACGGCATACTATAGTGCGCCGTTTTTCATCATTTTTGAAGATTTGAAAAAAATGACGAAATGACAAAAACGATGGGTTATAGCCCATGTTTTTTGAAATTTTGGAAAAAAAAGTTAGCCTCGTTTCTCATCATTTTGGACCATGGGCTATAGCCCATATCGTACGGCATACTATAGCGCGCCGTTTTTCATCATTTTTGAAGAATTGAAAAAAATGACAAAATGACAAAAACGAAAGGTTATAGCCCATGTTTTTTGAAATTTTGAAAAAAAAAGTTAGCCTCGTTTCTCATCATTTTGGACCATGGGCTATAGCCCATATCGTACGGCATACTATAGCGCGCCGTTTTTCATCATTTTTGAAGATTTGAAAAAAATGACGAAATGACAAAAACGAAAGGTTATAGCCCATGTTTTTTGAAATTTTGAAAAAAAAAGTTAGCCTCGTTTCTCATCATTTTGGACCATGGGCTATAGCCCATATCGTACGGCATACTATAGCGCACCGTTTTTCATCATTTTTGAAGATTTTAAAAAAATGACGAAATGACAAAAACGATGGGTTATAGCCCATGTTTTTTGAAATTTTGAAAAAAAAAGTTAGCCTCGTTTCTCATCATTTTGGACCATGGGCTATAGCCCATATTGTACGGCATACTATAGCGCGCTGTTTTTCATCATTTTTGAAGATTTGAAAAAAATGACAAAATGACAAAAACGAAAGGTTATAGCCCATGTTTTTTGAAATTTTGAAAAAAAAAGTTAGCCTCGTTTCTCATCATTTTGGACCATGGGCTATAGCCCATATCGTACGGCATACTATAGCGCGCCGTTTTTCATCATTTTTGAAAAAAATGACGAAATGACAAAAACGAAAGGTTATAGCCCATGTTTTTTGAAATTTTGAAAAAAAAAGTTAGCCTCGTTTCTCATCATTTTGGACCATGGGCTATAGCCCATATCGTACGGCATACTATAGCGCGCCGTTTTTCATCATTTTTAAAGATTTGAAAAAAATTACGAAATGACAAAAACGATGGGTTATAGCCCATGTTTTTTGAAATTTTGAAAAAAAAAGTTAGCCTCGTTTCTCATCATTTTGGACCATGGGCTATAGCCCATATCGTACGGCATACTATAGCGCGCCGTTTTTCATCATTTTTGAAGATTTAAAAAAAATGACGAAATGACAAAAACGAAAGGTTATAGCCCATGTTTTTTGAAATTTTGAAAAAAAAACTTAGCCTCGTTTCTCATCATTTTGGACCATGGGCTATAGCCCATATCGTACGGCATACTATAGCGCGCCGTTTTTCATCATTTTTGAAGATTTGAAAAAAATGACGAAATGACAAAAACGATGCGTTATAGCCCAATTTTGAAAAAAAAAGTTAGCCTCGTTTCTCATCATTCTGGACCATGGGCTATAGCCCATATCGTACGGCATACTATAGCGCGCCGTTTTTCATCATTTTTGAAGATTTGAAAAAAATGACAAAATGACAAAAACGAAAGGTTATATCCCATGTTTTTTGAAATTTTGAAAAAAAAAGTTAGCCTCGTTTCTCATCATTTTGGACCATGGGCTATAGCCCATATCGTACGGCATACTATAGCGCGCCGTTTTTCATCATTTTTGAAGATTTGAAAAAAATGACGAAATGACAAAAACGAAAGGTTATAGCCCATGTTTTTTGAAATTTTGAAAAAAAAAAGTTAGCCTCGTTTCTCATCATTTTGGACCATGGGATATAGCCCATATCGTACGGCATACTATAGCGCGCCGTTTTTCATCATTTTTAAAGATTTGGAAAAAATTACGAAATGACAAAAACGATGGGTTATAGCCCATGTTTTTTGAAATTTTGAAAAAAAAAGTTAGCCTCGTTTCTCATCATTTTGGACCATGGGCTATAGCCCATATCGTACGGCATACTATAGCGCGCCGTTTTTCATCATTTTTGAAGATTTGAAAAAAATGACGAAATGACAAAAACGAAAGGTTATAGCCCATGTTTTTTGAAATTTTGAAAAAAAAAGTTAGCCTCGTTTCTCATCATTTTGGACCATGGGCTATAGCCCATATCGTACAGCATACTATAGTGCGCCGTTTTTCATCATTTTTGAAGATTTGAAAAAAATGACGAAATGACAAAAACGAAAGGTTATAGCCCATGTTTTTTGAAATTTTGAAAAAAAAAGTTAGCCTCGTTTCTCATCATTTTGGACCATGGGCTATAGCCCATATCGTACAGCATACTATAGTGCGCCGTTTTTCATCATTTTTGAAGATTTGAAAAAAATGACGAAATGACAAAAACGAAAGGTTATAGCCCATGTTTTTTGAAATTTTGAAAAAAAAAGTTAGCCTCGTTTCTCATCATTTTGGACCATGGGCTATAGCCCATATCGTACGGCATACTATAGTGCGCCGTTTTTCATCATTTTTGAAGATTTGAAAAAAATGACGAAATGACAAAAACGATGGGTTATAGCCCATGTTTTTTGAAATTTTGGAAAAAAAAGTTAGCCTCGTTTCTCATCATTTTGGACCATGGGCTATAGCCCATATCGTACGGCATACTATAGCGCGCCGTTTTTCATCATTTTTGAAGAATTGAAAAAAATGACAAAATGACAAAAACGAAAGGTTATAGCCCATGTTTTTTGAAATTTTGAAAAAAAAAGTTAGCCTCGTTTCTCATCATTTTGGACCATGGGCTATAGCCCATATCGTACGGCATACTATAGCGCGCCGTTTTTCATCATTTTTGAAGATTTGAAAAAAATGACGAAATGACAAAAACGAAAGGTTATAGCCCATGTTTTTTGAAATTTTGAAAAAAAAAGTTAGCCTCGTTTCTCATCATTTTGGACCATGGGCTATAGCCCATATCGTACGGCATACTATAGCGCACCGTTTTTCATCATTTTTGAAGATTTTAAAAAAATGACGAAATGACAAAAACGATGGGTTATAGCCCATGTTTTTTGAAATTTTGAAAAAAAAAGTTAGCCTCGTTTCTCATCATTTTGGACCATGGGCTATAGCCCATATTGTACGGCATACTATAGCGCGCTGTTTTTCATCATTTTTGAAGATTTGAAAAAAATGACAAAATGACAAAAACGAAAGGTTATAGCCCATGTTTTTTGAAATTTTGAAAAAAAAAGTTAGCCTCGTTTCTCATCATTTTGGACCATGGGCTATAGCCCATATCGTACGGCATACTATAGCGCGCCGTTTTTCATCATTTTTGAAAAAAATGACGAAATGACAAAAACGAAAGGTTATAGCCCATGTTTTTTGAAATTTTGAAAAAAAAAGTTAGCCTCGTTTCTCATCATTTTGGACCATGGGCTATAGCCCATATCGTACGGCATACTATAGCGCGCCGTTTTTCATCATTTTTAAAGATTTGAAAAAAATTACGAAATGACAAAAACGATGGGTTATAGCCCATGTTTTTTGAAATTTTGAAAAAAAAAGTTAGCCTCGTTTCTCATCATTTTGGACCATGGGCTATAGCCCATATCGTACGGCATACTATAGCGCGCCGTTTTTCATCATTTTTGAAGATTTAAAAAAAATGACGAAATGACAAAAACGAAAGGTTATAGCCCATGTTTTTTGAAATTTTGAAAAAAAAACTTAGCCTCGTTTCTCATCATTTTGGACCATGGGCTATAGCCCATATCGTACGGCATACTATAGCGCGCCGTTTTTCATCATTTTTGAAGATTTGAAAAAAATGACGAAATGACAAAAACGATGGGTTATAGCCCAATTTTGAAAAAAAAAGTTAGCCTCGTTTCTCATCATTCTGGACCATGGGCTATAGCCCATATCGTACGGCATACTATAGCGCGCCGTTTTTCATCATTTTTGAAGATTTGAAAAAAATGACAAAATGACAAAAACGAAAGGTTATAGCCCATGTTTTTTGAAATTTTGAAAAAAAAAGTTAGCCTCGTTTCTCATCATTTTGGACCATGGGCTATAGCCCATATCGTACGGCATACTATAGCGCGCCGTTTTTCATCATTTTTGAAGATTTGAAAAAAATGACGAAATGACAAAAACGAAAGGTTATAGCCCATGTTTTTTGAAATTTTGAAAAAAAAAAGTTAGCCTCGTTTCTCATCATTTTGGACCATGGGATATAGCCCATATCGTACGGCATACTATAGCGCGCCGTTTTTCATCATTTTTAAAGATTTGAAAAAAATTACGAAATGACAAAAACGATGGGTTATAGCCCATGTTTTTTGAAATTTTGAAAAAAAAAGTTAGCCTCGTTTCTCATCATTTTGGACCATGGGCTATAGCCCATATCGTACGGCATACTATAGCGCGCCGTTTTTCATCATTTTTGAAGATTTGAAAAAAATGACGAAATGACAAAAACGAAAGGTTATAGCCCATGTTTTTTGAAATTTTGAAAAAAAAAGTTAGCCTCGTTTCTCATCATTTTGGACCATGGGCTATAGCCCATATCGTACGGCATACTATAGCGCGCCGTTTTTCATCATTTTTGAAGATTTGAAAAAAATGACGAAATGACAAAAACGAAAGGTTATAGCCCATGTTTTTTGAAATTTTGAAAAAAAAAGTTAGCCTCGTTTCTCATCATTTTGGACCATGGGCTATAGCCCATATCGTACGGCATACTATAGCGCGCCGTTTTTCATCATTTTTGAAGATTTGGAAAAAATGACAAAATGACAAAAACGAAAGGTTATAGCCCATGTTTTTTGAAATTTTGAAAAAAAAAGTTAGCCTCGTTTCTCATCATTTTGGACCATGGGCTATAGCCCATATCGTACGGCATACTATAGCGCGCCGTTTTTCATAATTTTTGAAGATTTGAAAAAAATGACAAAATGACAAAAACGAAAGGTTATATCCCATGTTTTTTGAAATTTTGAAAAAAAAAGTTAGCCTCGTTTCTCATCATTTTGGACCATGGGCTATAGCCCATATCGTACGGCATACTATAGCGCGCCGTTTTTCATCATTTTTGAAGATTTGAAAAAAATTACGAAATGACAAAAACGAAAGGTTATAGCCCATGTTTTTTGAAATTTTGAAAAAAAAAGTTAGCCTCGTTTCTCATCATTTTGGACCATGGGATATAGCCCATATCGTACGGCATACTATAGCGCGCCGTTTTTCATCATTTTTGAAGATTTGGAAAAAATGTCAAAATGACAAAAACGAAAGGTTATAGCCCATGTTTTTTGAAATTTTGAAAAAAAAAGTTAGCCTCGTTTCTCATCATTTTGGACCATGGGCTATAGCCCATATCGTACGGCATACTATAGCGCGCCGTTTTTCATCATTTTTGAAGATTTGAAAAAAATGACAAAATGACAAAAACGAAAGGTTATAGCCCATGTTTTTTGAAATTTTGAAAAAAAAAGTTAGCCTCGTTTCTCATCATTTTGGACCGTGGGCTATAGCCCATATCGTACGGCATACTATGGCACGCCGTTTTTCATCATTTTTGAAGATTTGAAAAAAATGACGAAATGACAAAAAAGAAAGGTTATAGCCCATGTTTTTTGAAATTTTGAAAAAAAAAGTTAGCCTCGTTTCTCATCATTTTGGACCATGGGCTATAGCCCATATCGTACGGTATACTATAGCGTGCCGTTTTTCATCATTTTTGAAGATTTGAAAAAAATGACGAAATGACAAAAACGATGGGTTATAGCCCATGTTTTTTGAAATTTTGAAAAAAAAAAGTTAGCCTCGTTTCTCATCATTTTGGACCATGGGCTATAGCCCATATCGTACGGCATACTATAGCGCGCCGTTTTTCATCATTTTTGAAGATTTGAAAAAAATGACGAAATGACAAAAACGAAAGGTTATAGCCCATGTTTTTTGAAATTTTGAAAAAAAAAGTTAGCCTCGTTTCTCATCATTTTGGACCATGGGCTATAGCCCATATCGTACGGCATACTATAGCGCGCCGTTTTTCATCATTTTTGAAGATTTGAAAAAAATGACGAAATGACAAAAACGAAAGGTTATAGCCCATGTTTTTTGAAATTTTGAAAAAAAAAGTTAGCCTCGTTTCTCATCATTTTGGACCATGGGCTATAGCCCATATCGTACGGCATACTATAGCGCGCCGTTTTTCATCATTTTTGAAGATTTGAAAAAAATGACGAAATGACAAAAACGATGGGTTATAGCCCATGTTTTTTGAAATTTTGAAAAAAAAAGTTAGCCTCGTTTCTCATCATTTTGGACCATGGGCTATAGCCCATATCGTACGGCATACTATAGCGCGCCGTTTTTCATCATTTTTGAAGATTTGAAAAAAATGACAAAATGACAAAAACGAAAGGTTATAGCCCATGTTTTTTGAAATTTTGAAAAAAAAAGTCAGCCTCGTTTCTCATCATTTTGGACCATGGGATATAGCCCATATCGTACGGCATACTATAGCGCGCCGTTTTTCATCATTTTTGAAGATTTGAAAAAAATGACGAAATGACAAAAACGAAAGGTTATAGCCCATGTTTTTTGAAATTTTGAAAAAAAAAGTTAGCCTCGTTTCTCATCATTTTGGACCATGGGCTATAGCCCATATCGTACGGCATACTATAGCGCGCCGTTTTTCATCATTTTTGAAGATTTGAAAAAAATGACGAAATGACAAAAACGAAAGGTTATAGCCCATGTTTTTTGAAATTTTGAAAAAAAAAGTTAGCCTCGTTTCTCATCATTTTGGACCATGGGCTATAGCCCATATCGTACGGCATACTATAGCGCGCCGTTTTTCATCATTTTTGAAGATTTGAAAAAAATTACGAAATGACAAAAACGATGGGTTATAGCCCATGTTTTTTGAAATTTTGAAAAAAAAAGTTAGCCTCGTTTCTCATCATTTTGGACCATGGGCTATAGCCCATATCGTACGGCATACTATAGCGCGCCGTTTTTCATCATTTTTGAAGATTTGAAAAAATGACGAAATGACAAAAACGAAAGGTTATAGCCCATGTTTTTTGAAATTTTGAAAAAAAAACGTAGCCTCGTTTCTCATCATTTTGGACCATGGGCTATAGCCCATATCGTACGGCATACTATAGCGCGACGTTTTTCATCATTTTTGAAGATTTGAAAAAAATGACGAAATGACAAAAACGATGGGTTATAGCCCATGTTTTTTGAAATTTTGAAAAAAAAAGTTAGCCTCGTTTCTCATCATTTTGGACCATGGGCTATAGCCCATATCGTACGGCATACTATAGCGCGCCGTTTTTCATCATTTTTGAAGATTTGAAAAAAATGACGAAATGACAAAAACGAAAGGTTATAGCCCATGTTTTTTGAAATTTTGAAAAAAAAAGTTAGCCTCGTTTCTCATCATTTTGGACCATGGGCTATAGCCCATATCGTACGGCATACTATAGCGCGCCATTTTTCATCATTTTTAAAGATTTGAAAAAAATTACGAAATGACAAAAACGATGGGTTATATCCCATGTTTTTTGAAATTTTGAAAAAAAAAGTTAGCCTCGTTTCTCATCATTTTGGACCATGGGCTATAGCCCATATCGTACGGCATACTATAGCGCGCCGTTTTTCATCATTTTTGAAGATTTGAAAAAAATGACAAAATGACAAAAACGAAAGGTTATAGCCCATGTTTTTTGAAATTTTGAAAAAAAAAGTTAGCCTCGTTTCTCATCATTTTGGACCATGGGCTATAGCCCATATCGTACGGCATACTATAGCGCGCCGTTTTTCATCATTTTTGAAGATTTGAAAAAAATGACGAAATGACAAAAACGAAAGGTTATAGCCCATGTTTTTTGAAATTTTGGAAAAAAAAGTTAGCCTCGTTTCTCATCATTTTGGACCATGGGCTATAGCCCATATCGTACGGCATACTATAGCGCGCCGTTTTTCATCATTTTTGAAGATTTGAAAAAAATGACGAAATGACAAAAACGAAAGGTTATAGCCCATGTTTTTTGAAATTTTGAAAAAAAAAGTTAGCCTCGTTTCTCATCATTTTGGACCATGGGCTATAGCCCATATCGTTCGGCATACTATAGCGCGCCGTTTTTCATCATTTTTGAAGATTTGAAAAAAATGACGAAATGACAAAAACGAAAGGTTATAGCCCATGTTTTTTGAAATTTTGAAAAAAAAAGTTAGCCTCGTTTCTCATCATTTTGGACCATGGGCTATAGCCCATATCGTACGGCATACTATAGCGCGCCGTTTTTCATCATTTTTGAAGATTTGAAAAAAATGACGAAATGACAAAAACGAAAGGTTATAGCCCATGTTTTTTGAAATTTTGAAAAAAAAAGTTAGCCTCGTTTCTCATCATTTTGGACCATGGGCTATAGCCCATATCGTACGGCATACTATAGCGCGCCGTTTTTCATCATTTTTGAAGATTTGAAAAAAATGACGAAATGACAAAAACGAAAGGTTATAGCCCATGTTTTTTGAAATTTTGAAAAAAAAAGTTAGCCTCGTTTCTCATCATTTTGGACCATAGGCTATAGCCCATATCGTACGGCATACTATAGCGCGCCGTTTTTCATCATTTTTGAAGATTTGAAAAAAATGACAAAATGACAAAAACGAAAGGTTATAGCCCATGTTTTTTGAAATTTTGAAAAAAAAAGTTAGCCTCGTTTCTCATCATTTTGGACCATGGGCTATAGCCCATATCGTACGGCATACTATAGCGCGCCGTTTTTCATCATTTTTAAAGATTTGAAAAAAATTACGAAATGACAAAAACGATGGGTTATAGCCCATGTTTTTTGAAATTTTGAAAAAAAGAGTTAGCCTCGTTTCTCATCATTTTGGACCATGGGCTATAGCCCATATCGTACGGCATACTATAGCGCGCCGTTTTTCATCATTTTTGAAGATTTGAAAAAAATGACGAAATGACAAAAACGAAAGGTTATAGCCCATGTTTTTTGAAATTTTGAAAAAAAAAGTTAGCCTCGTTTCTCATCATTTTGGACCATGGGCTATAGCCCATATCGTACGGCATACTATAGCGCGCCGTTTTTCATCATTTTTAAAGATTTGAAAAAAAATACGAAATGACAAAAACGATGGGTTATAGCCCATGTTTTTTGAAATTTTGAAAAAAAAAGTTAGCCTCGTTTCTCATCATTTTGGACCATGGGCTATAGCCCATATCGTACGGCATACTATAGCGCGCCGTTTTTCATCATTTTTGAAGATTTGAAAAAAATGACGAAATGACAAAAACGATGGGTTATAGCCCATGTTTTTTGAAATTTAAAAAAAAAAAAAGTTAGCCTCGTTTCTCATCATTTTGGACCATGGGCTATAGCCCATATCGTACGGCATACTATAGCGCGCCGTTTTTCATCATTTTTGAAGATTTGAAAAAAATGACGAAATGACAAAAACGAAAGGTTATAGCCCATGTTTTTTGAAATTTTGAAAAAAAAAGTTAGCCTCGTTTCTCATCATTTTGGACCATGGGCTATAGCCCATATCGTACGGCATACTATAGCGCGCCGTTTTTCATCATTTTTGAAGATTTGAAAAAAATGACAAAATGACAAAAACGAAAGGTTATAGCCCATGTTTTTTGAAATTTTGAAAAAAAAAGTTAGCCTCGTTTCTCATCATTTTGGACCATGGGCTATAGCCCATATCGTACGGCATACTATAGCGCGCCGTTTTTCATCATTTTTAAAGATTTGAAAAAAAATACGAAATGACAAAAACGATGGGTTATAGCCCATGTTTTTTGAAATTTTGAAAAAAAAAGTTAGCCTCGTTTCTCATCATTTTGGACCATGGGCTATAGCCCATATCGTACGGCATACTATAGCGCGCCGTTTTTCATCATTTTTGAAGATTTGAAAAAAATGACGAAATGACAAAAACGATGGGTTATAGCCCATGTTTTTTGAAATTTTGAAAAAAAAAAGTTAGCCTCGTTTCTCATCATTTTGGACCATGGGCTATAGCCCATATCGTACGGCATACTATAACGCGCCGTTTTTCATCATTTTTGAAGATTTGAAAAAAATGACGAAATGACAAAAACGAAAGGTTATAGCCCATGTTTTTTGAAATTTTGAAAAAAAAAGTTAGCCTCGTTTCTCATCATTTTGGACCATGGGCTATAGCCCATATCGTACGGCATACTATAGCACGCCGTTTTTCATCATTTTTAAAGATTTGAAAAAAATTACGAAATGACAAAAACGATGGGTTATAGCCCATGTTTTTTGAAATTTTGAAAAAAAAAGTTAGCCTCGTTTCTCATCATTTTGGACCATGGGCTATAGCCCATATCGTACGGCATACTATAGCTCGCCGTTTTTCATCATTTTTGAAGATTTGAAAAAAATGACGAAATGACAAAAACGAAAGGTTATAGCCCATGTTTTTTGAAATTTTGAAAAAAAAAGTTAGCCTCGTTTCTCATCATTTTGGACCATGGGCTATAGCCCATATCGTACGGCATACTATAGCGCGCCGTTTTTCATCATTTTTGAAGATTTGAAAAAAATTACGAAATGACAAAAACGAAAGGTTATAGCCCATGTTTTTTGAAATTTTGAAAAAAAAAGTTAGCCTCGTTTCTCATCATTTTGGACCATGGGCTATAGCCCATATCGTACGGCATACTATAGCGCGCCGTTTTTCATCATTTTTGAAGATTTGGAAAAAATGTCAAAATGACAAAAACGAAAGGTTATAGCCCATGTTTTTTGAAATTTTGAAAAAAAAAGTTAGCCTCGTTTCTCATCATTTTTGACCATGGGCTATAGCCCATATCGTACGGCATACTATAGCGCGCCGTTTTTCATCATTTTTGAAGATTTGAAAAAAATGACAAAATGACAAAAACGAAAGGTTATAGCCCATGTTTTTTGAAATTTTGAAAAAAAAAGTTAGCCTCGTTTCTCATCATTTTGGACCATGGGCTATAGCCCATATCGTACGGCATACTATAGCGCGCCGTTTTTCATCATTTTTGAAGATTTGAAAAAAATGACGAAATGACAAAAATGATGGGTTATAGCCCATGTTTTTTTAAATTTTGAAAAAAAAAAGTTAGCCTCGTTTCTCATCATTTTGGACCATGGGCTATAGCCCATATCGTACGGCATACTATAGCGCGCCGTTTTTCATCATTTTTGAAGATTTGAAAAAAATGACGAAATGACAAAAACGAAAGGTTATAGCCCATGTTTTTTGAAATTTTGAAAAAAAAAGTTAGCCTCGTTTCTCATCATTTTGGACCATGGGCTATAGCCCATATCGTACGGCATACTATAGCGCGCCGTTTTTCATCATTTTTGAAGATTTGGAAAAAATGACAAAATGACAAAAACGAAAGGTTATAGCCCATGTTTTTTGAAATTTTGAAAAAAAAAGTTAGCCTCGTTTCTCATCATTTTGGACCATGGGCTATAGCCCATATCGTACGGCATACTATAGCGCGCCGTTTTTCATCATTTTTGAAGATTTGAAAAAAATGACAAAATGACAAAAACGAAAGGTTATAGCCCATGTTTTTTGAAATTTTGAAAAAAAAAGTTAGCCTCGTTTCTCATCATTTTGGACCATGGGCTATAGCCCATATCGTACGGCATACTATAGCGCGCCGTTTTTCATCATTTTTAAAGATTTGAAAAAAAATACGAAATGACAAAAACGATGGGTTATAGCCCATGTTTTTTGAAATTTTGAAAAAAAAAGTTAGCCTCGTTTCTCATCATTTTGGACCATGGGCTATAGCCCATATCGTACGGCATACTATAGCGCGCCGTTTTTCATCATTTTTGAAGATTTGAAAAAAATGACGAAATGACAAAAACGATGGGTTATAGCCCATGTTTTTTGAAATTTTGAAAAAAAAAGTTAGCCTCGTTTCTCATCATTTTGGACCATGGGCTATAGCCCATATCGTACGGCATACTATAGCGCGCCGTTTTTCATCATTTTTGAAGATTTGAAAAAAATGACAAAATGACAAAAACGAAAGGTTATAGCCCATGTTTTTTGAAATTTTGAAAAAAAAAGTTAGCCTCGTTTCTCATCATTTTGGACCATGGGCTATAGCCCATATCGTACGGCATACTATAACGCGCCGTTTTTCATAATTTTTGAAGATTTGAAAAAAATGACGAAATGACAAAAACGAAAGGTTATAGCCCATGTTTTTTGAAATTTTGAAAAAAAAAGTTAGCCTCGTTTCTCATCATTTTGGACCATGGGCTATAGCCCATATCGTACGGCATACTATAGCGCGCCGTTTTTCATCATTTTTGAAGATTTGAAAAAAATGACGAAATGACAAAAACGATGGGTTATAGCCCATGTTTTTTGAAATTTTGAAAAAAAAAGTTAGCCTCGTTTCTCATCATTTTGGACCATGGGCTATAGCCCATATCGTACGGCATACTATAGCGCGCCGTTTTTCATCATTTTTGAAGATTTGAAAAAAATGACAAAATGACAAAAACGAAAGGTTATAGCCCATGTTTTTTGAAATTTTGAAAAAAAAAGTCAGCCTCGTTTCTCATCATTTTGGACCATGGGCTATAGCCCATATCGTACGGCATACTATAGCGCGCCGTTTTTCATCATTTTTGAAGATTTGAAAAAAATGACAAAATGACAAAAACGAAAGGTTATAGCCCATGTTTTTTGAAATTTTGAAAAAAAAAGTTAGCCTCGTTTCTCATCATTTTGGACCATGGGCTATAGCCCATATCGTACGGCATACTATAGCGCGCCGTTTTTCATCATTTTTAAAGATTTGAAAAAAATTACGAAATGACAAAAACGAAAGGTTATAGCCCATGTTTTTTGAAATTTTGAAAAAAAAAGTTAGCCTCGTTTCTCATCATTTTGGACCATGGGCTATAGCCCATATCGTACGGCATACTATAGCGCGCCGTTTTTCATCATTATTAAAGATTTGAAAAAAATTACGAAATGACAAAAACGATGGGTTATAGCCCATGTTTTTTGAAATTTTGAAAAAAAAAGTTAGCCTCGTTTCTCATCATTTTGGACCATGGGCTATAGCCCATATCGTACGGCATACTATAGCGCGCCGTTTTTCATCATTTTTGAAGATTTGAAAAAAATGACGAAATGACAAAAAAGAAAGGTTATAGCCCATGTTTTTTGAAATTTTGAAAAAAAAAGTTAGCCTCGTTTCTCATCATTTTGGACCATGGGCTATAGCCCATATCGTACGGCATACTATAGCGCGCCGTTTTTCATCATTTTTGAAGATTTGAAAAAAATGACGAAATGACAAAAACGATGGGTTATAGCCCATGTTTTTTGAAATTTTGAAAAAAAAAAGTTAGCCTCGTTTCTCATCATTTTGGACCATGGGCTATAGCCCATATCGTACGGCATACTATAGCGCGCCGTTTTTCATCATTTTTGAAGATTTGAAAAAAATGACGAAATGACAAAAACGAAAGGTTATAGCCCATGTTTTTTGAAATTTTGAAAAAAAAAGTTAGCCTCGTTTCTCATCATTTTGGACCATGGGCTATAGCCCATATCGTACGGCATACTATAGCGCGCCGTTTTTCATCATTTTTGAAGATTTGAAAAAAATGACGAAATGACAAAAACGAAAGGTTATAGCCCATGTTTTTTGAAATTTTGAAAAAAAAAGTTAGCCTCGTTTCTCATCATTTTGGACCATGGGCTATAGCCCATATCGTACGGCATACTATAGCGCGCCGTTTTTCATCATTTTTGAAGATTTGAAAAAAATGACAAAATGACAAAAACGAAAGGTTATAGCCCATGTTTTTTGAAATTTTGAAAAAAAAAGTCAGCCTCGTTTCTCATCATTTTGGACCATGGGATATAGCCCATATCGTACGGCATACTATAGCGCGCCGTTTTTCATCATTTTTGAAGATTTGAAAAAAATGACGAAATGACAAAAACGAAAGGTTATAGCCCATGTTTTTTGAAATTTTGAAAAAAAAAGTTAGCCTCATTTCTCATCATTTTGGACCATGGGCTATAGCCCATATCGTACGGCATACTATAGCGCGCCGTTTTTCATCATTTTTGAAGATTTGAAAAAAATGACGAAATGACAAAAACGAAAGGTTATAGCCCATGTTTTTTGAAATTTTGAAAAAAAAAGTTAGCCTCGTTTCTCATCATTTTGGACCATGGGCTATAGCCCATATCGTACGGCATACTATAGCGCGCCGTTTTTCATCATTTTTGAAGATTTGAAAAAAATTACGAAATGACAAAAACGATGGGTTATAGCCCATGTTTTTTGAAATTTTGAAAAAAAAAGTTAGCCTCGTTTCTCATCATTTTGGACCATGGGCTATAGCCCATATCGTACGGCATACTATAGCGCGCCGTTTTTCATCATTTTTGAAGATTTAAAAAAATGACGAAATGACAAAAACGAAAGGTTATAGCCCATGTTTTTTGAAATTTTGAAAAAAAAACGTAGCCTCGTTTCTCATCATTTTGGACCATGGGCTATAGCCCATATCGTACGGCATACTATAGCGTGACGTTTTTCATCATTTTTGAAGATTTGAAAAAAATGACGAAATGACAAAAACGATGGGTTATAGCCCATGTTTTTTGAAATTTTGAAAAAAAAAGTTAGCCTCGTTTCTCATCATTTTGGACCATGGGCTATAGCCCATATCGTACGGCATACTATAGCGCGCCGTTTTTCATCATTTTTGAAGATTTGAAAAAAATGACGAAATGACAAAAACGAAAGGTTATAGCCCATGTTTTTTGAAATTTTGAAAAAAAAAGTTAGCCTCGTTTCTCATCATTTTGGACCATGGGCTATAGCCCATATCGTACGGCATACTATAGCGCGCCGTTTTCATCATTTTTAAAGATTTGAAAAAAATTACGAAATGACAAAAACGATGGGTTATATCCCATGTTTTTTGAAATTTTGAAAAAAAAAGTTAGCCTCGTTTCTCATCATTTTGGACCATGGGCTATAGCCCATATCGTACGGCATACTATAGCGCGCCGTTTTTCATCATTTTTGAAGATTTGAAAAAAATGACAAAATGACAAAAACGAAAGGTTATAGCCCATGTTTTTTGAAATTTTGAAAAAAAAAGTTAGCCTCGTTTCTCATCATTTTGGACCATGGGCTATAGCCCATATCGTACGGCATACTATAGCGCGCCGTTTTTCATCATTTTTGAAGATTTGAAAAAAATGACGAAATGACAAAAACGAAAGGTTATAGCCCATGTTTTTTGAAATTTTGAAAAAAAAAGTTAGCCTCGTTTCTCATCATTTTGGACCATGGGCTATAGCCCATATCGTACGGCATACTATAGCGCGCCGTTTTTCATCATTTTTGAAGATTTGAAAAAAATTACGAAATGACAAAAACGATGGGTTATAGCCCATGTTTTTTGAAATTTTGAAAAAAAAAGTTAGCCTCGTTTCTCATCATTTTGGACCATGGGCTATAGCCCATATCGTACGGCATACTATAGCGCGCCGTTTTTCATCATTTTTGAAGATTTGAAAAAATGACGAAATGACAAAAACGAAAGGTTATAGCCCATGTTTTTTGAAATTTTGAAAAAAAAACGTAGCCTCGTTTCTCATCATTTTGGACCATGGGCTATAGCCCATATCGTACGGCATACTATAGCGCGACGTTTTTCATCATTTTTGAAGATTTGAAAAAAATGACGAAATGACAAAAACGATGGGTTATAGCCCATGTTTTTTGAAATTTTGAAAAAAAAAGTTAGCCTCGTTTCTCATCATTTTGGACCATGGGCTATAGCCCATATCGTACGGCATACTATAGCGCGCCGTTTTTCATCATTTTTGAAGATTTGAAAAAAATGACGAAATGACAAAAACGAAAGGTTATAGCCCATGTTTTTTGAAATTTTGAAAAAAAAAGTTAGCCTCGTTTCTCATCATTTTGGACCATGGGCTATAGCCCATATCGTACGGCATACTATAGCGCGCCGTTTTTCATCATTTTTAAAGATTTGAAAAAAATTACGAAATGACAAAAACGATGGGTTATATCCCATGTTTTTTGAAATTTTGAAAAAAAAAGTTTTTTTGGACCATGGGCTATAGCCCATATCGTACGGCATACTATAGCGCGCCGTTTTTCATCATTTTTGAAGATTTGAAAAAATGACGAAATGACAAAAACGAAAGGTTATAGCCCATGTTTTTTGAAATTTTGAAAAAAAAACGTAGCCTCGTTTCTCATCATTTTGGACCATGGGCTATAGCCCATATCGTACGGCATACTATAGCGCGACGTTTTTCATCATTTTTGAAGATTTGAAAAAAATGACGAAATGACAAAAACGATGGGTTATAGCCCATGTTTTTTGAAATTTTGAAAAAAAAAGTTAGCCTCGTTTCTCATCATTTTGGACCATGGGCTATAGCCCATATCGTACGGCATACTATAGCGCGCCGTTTTTCATCATTTTTGAAGATTTGAAAAAAATGACGAAATGACAAAAACGAAAGGTTATAGCCCATGTTTTTTGAAATTTTGAAAAAAAAAGTTAGCCTCGTTTCTCATCATTTTGGACCATGGGCTATAGCCCATATCGTACGGCATACTATAGCGCGCCGTTTTTCATCATTTTTAAAGATTTGAAAAAAATTACGAAATGACAAAAACGATGGGTTATATCCCATGTTTTTTGAAATTTTGAAAAAAAAAGTTAGCCTCGTTTCTCATCATTTTGGACCATGGGCTATAGCCCATATCGTACGGCATACTATAGCGCGCCGTTTTTCATCATTTTTGAAGATTTGAAAAAAATGACAAAATGACAAAAACGAAAGGTTATAGCCCATGTTTTTTGAAATTTTGAAAAAAAAAGTTAGCCTCGTTTCTCATCATTTTGGACCATGGGCTATAGCCCATATCGTACGGCATATATAGCGCGCCGTTTTTCATCATTTTTGAAGATTTGAAAAAAATGACGAAATGACAAAAACGAAAGGTTATAGCCCATGTTTTTTGAAATTTTGGAAAAAAAAGTTAGCCTCGTTTCTCATCATTTTGGACCATGGGCTATAGCCCATATCGTACGGCATACTATAGCGCGCCGTTTTTCATCATTTTTGAAGATTTGAAAAAAATGACGAAATGACAAAAACGAAAGGTTATAGCCCATGTTTTTTGAAATTTTGAAAAAAAAAGTTAGCCTCGTTTCTCATCATTTTGGACCATGGGCTATAGCCCATATCGTACGGCATACTATAGCGCGCCGTTTTTCATCATTTTTGAAGATTTGAAAAAAATGACGAAATGACAAAAACGAAAGGTTATAGCCCATGTTTTTTGAAATTTTGAAAAAAAAAGTTAGCCTCGTTTCTCATCATTTTGGACCATGGGCTATAGCCCATATCGTACGGCATACTATAGCGCGCCGTTTTTCATCATTTTTGAAGATTTGAAAAAAATGACGAAATGACAAAAACGAAAGGTTATAGCCCATGTTTTTTGAAATTTTGAAAAAAAAAGTTAGCCTCGTTTCTCATCATTTTGGACCATGGGCTATAGCCCATATCGTACGGCATACTATAGCGCGCCGTTTTTCATCATTTTTGAAGATTTGAAAAAAATGACGAAATGACAAAAACGAAAGGTTATAGCCCATGTTTTTTGAAATTTTGAAAAAAAAAGTTAGCCTCGTTTCTCATCATTTTGGACCATGGGCTATAGCCCATATCGTACGGCATACTATAGCGCGCCGTTTTTCATCATTTTTGAAGATTTGAAAAAAATGACAAAATGACAAAAACGAAAGGTTATAGCCCATGTTTTTTGAAATTTTGAAAAAAAAAGTTAGCCTCGTTTCTCATCATTTTGGACCATGGGCTATAGCCCATATCGTACGGCATACTATAGCGCGCCGTTTTTCATCATTTTTGAAGATTTGAAAAAAATGACGAAATGACAAAAACGAAAGGTTATAGCCCATGTTTTTTGAAATTTTTGAAAAAAAAGTTAGCCTCGTTTCTCATCATTTTGGACCATGGGCTATAGCCCATATCGTACGGCATACTATAGCGCGCCGTTTTTCATCATTTTTGAAGATTTGAAAAAAATGACGAAATGACAAAAACGAAAGGTTATAGCCCATGTTTTTTGAAATTTTGAAAAAAAAAGTTAGCCTCGTTTCTCATCATTTTGGACCATGGGCTATAGCCCATATCGTACGGCATACTATAGCGCGCCGTTTTTCATCATTTTTGAAGATTTGAAAAAAATGACGAAATGACAAAAACGAAAGGTTATAGCCCATGTTTTTTGAAATTTTGAAAAAAAAAGTTAGCCTCGTTTCTCATCATTTTGGACCATGGGCTATAGCCCATATCGTACGGCATACTATAGCGCGCCGTTTTTCATCATTTTTGAAGATTTGAAAAAAATGACGAAATGACAAAAACGAAAGGTTATAGCCCATGTTTTTTGAAATTTTGAAAAAAAAAGTTAGCCTCGTTTCTCATCATTTTGGACCATGGGCTATAGCCCATATCGTACGGCATACTATAGCGCGCCGTTTTTCATCATTTTTGAAGATTTGAAAAAAATGACGAAATGACAAAAACGAAAGGTTATAGCCCATGTTTTTTGAAATTTTGAAAAAAAAAGTTAGCCTCGTTTCTCATCATTTTGGACCATGGGCTATAGCCCATATCGTACGGCATACTATAGCGCGCCGTTTTTCATCATTTTTGAAGATTCGAAAAAAATGACGAAATGACAAAAACGAAAGGTTATAGCCCATGTTTTTTGAAATTTTGAAAAAAAAAGTTAGCCTCGTTTCTCATCATTTTGGACCATGGGCTATAGCCCATATCGTACGGCATACTATAGCGCGCCGTTTTTCATCATTTTTGAAGATTTGAAAAAAATGACGAAATGACAAAAACGAAAGGTTATAGCCCATGTTTTTTGAAATTTTGAAAAAAAAAGTTAGCCTCGTTTCTCATCATTTTGGACCATGGGCTATAGCCCATATCGTACGGCATACTATAGCGCGCCGTTTTTCATCATTTTTGAAGATTTGAAAAAAATGACGAAATGACAAAAACGAAAGGTTATAGCCCATGTTTTTTGAAATTTTGAAAAAAAAAGTTAGCCTCGTTTCTCATCATTTTGGACCATGGGCTATAGCCCATATCGTACGGCATACTATAGCGCGCCGTTTTTCATCATTTTTGAAGATTTGAAAAAAATGACGAAATGACAAAAACGAAAGGTTATAGCCCATGTTTTTTGAAATTTTGAAAAAAAAAGTTAGCCTCGTTTCTCATCATTTTGGACCATGGGCTATAGCCCATATCGTACGGCATACTATAGCGCGCCGTTTTTCATCATTTTTGAAGATTTGAAAAAAATGACAAAATGACAAAAACGAAAGGTTATAGCCCATGTTTTTTGAAATTTTGAAAAAAAAAGTTAGCCTCGTTTCTCATCATTTTGGACCATGGGCTATAGCCCATATCGTACGGCATACTATAGCGCGCCGTTTTTCATAATTTTTAAAGATTTGAAAAAAATTACGAAATGACAAAAACGATGGGTTATAGCCCATGTTTTTTGAAATTTTGAAAAAAAGAGTTAGCCTCGTTTCTCATCATTTTGGACCATGGGCTATAGCCCATATCGTACGGCATACTATAGCGCGCCGTTTTTCATCATTTTTGAAGATTTGAAAAAAATGACGAAATGACAAAAACGAAAGGTTATAGCCCATGTTTTTTGAAATTTTGAAAAAAAAAGTTAGCCTCGTTTCTCATCATTTTGGACCATGGGCTATAGCCCATATCGTACGGCATACTATAGCGCGCCGTTTTTCATCATTTTTGAAGATTTGAAAAAAATGACGAAATGACAAAAACGAAAGGTTATAGCCCATGTTTTTTGAAATTTTGAAAAAAAAAGTTAGCCTCGTTTCTCATCATTTTGGACCATGGGCTATAGCCCATATCGTACGGCATACTATAGCGCGCCGTTTTTCATCATTTTTGAAGATTTGAAAAAAATGACAAAATGACAAAAACGAAAGGTTATAGCCCATGTTTTTTGAAATTTTGAAAAAAAAAGTTAGCCTCGTTTCTCATCATTTTGGACCATGGGCTATAGCCCATATCGTACGGCATACTATAGCGCGCCGTTTTTCATCATTTTTGAAGATTTGAAAAAAATGACAAAATGACAAAAACGAAAGGTTATAGCCCATGTTTTTTGAAATTTTGAAAAAAAAAGTTAGCCTCGTTTCTCATCATTTTGGACCATGGGCTATAGCCCATATCGTACGGCATACTATAGCGCGCCGTTTTTCATCATTTTTAAAGATTTGAAAAAAATGACGAAATGACAAAAACGATGGGTTATAGCCCATGTTTTTTGAAATTTTGAAAAAAAAAAGTTAGCCTCGTTTCTCATCATTTTGGACCTTGGGCTATAGCCCATATCGTACGGCATACTATAGCGCGCCGTTTTTCATCATTTTTGAAGATTTGAAAAAAATGACGAAATGACAAAAACGAAAGGTTATAGCCCATGTTTTTTGAAATTTTGAAAAAAAAAGTTAGCCTCGTTTCTCATCATTTTGGACCATGGGCTATAGCCCATATCGTACGGCATACTATAGCGCGCCGTTTTTCATCATTTTTGAAGATTTGGAAAAAATGACAAAATGACAAAAACGAAAGGTTATAGCCCATGTTTTTTGAAATTTTGAAAAAAAAAGTTAGCCTCGTTTCTCATCATTTTGGACCATGGGCTATAGCCCATATCGTACGGCATACTATAGCGCGCCGTTTTTCATCATTTTTGAAGATTTGAAAAAAATGACAAAATGACAAAAACGAAAGGTTATAGCCCATGTTTTTTGAAATTTTGAAAAAAAAAGTTAGCCTCGTTTCTCATCATTTTGGACCATGGGCTATAGCCCATATCGTACGGCATACTATAGCGCGCCGTTTTTCATCATTTTTAAAGATTTGAAAAAAATTACGAAATGACAAAAACGATGGGTTATAGCCCATGTTTTTTGAAATTTTGAAAAAAAAAGTTAGCCTCGTTTCTCATCATTTTGGACCATGGGCTATAGCCCATATCGTACGGCATACTATAGCGCGCCGTTTTTCATCATTTTTGAAGATTTGAAAAAAATGACGAAATGACAAAAACGATGGGTTATAGCCCATGTTTTTTGAAATTTTGAAAAAAAAAGTTAGCCTCGTTTCTCATCATTTTGGACCATGGGCTATAGCCCATATCGTACGGCATACTATAGCGCGCCGTTTTTCATCATTTTTGAAGATTTGAAAAAAATGACGAAATGACAAAAACGAAAGGTTATAGCCCATGTTTTTTGAAATTTTGAAAAAAAAAGTTAGCCTCGTTTCTCATCATTTTGGACCATGGGCTATAGCCCATATCGTACGGCATACTATAACGCGCCGTTTTTCATCATTTTTGAAGATTTGAAAAAAATGACGAAATGACAAAAACGAAAGGTTATAGCCCATGTTTTTTGAAATTTTGAAAAAAAAAGTTAGCCTCGTTTCTCATCATTTTGGACCATGGGCTATAGCCCATATCGTACGGCATACTATAACGCGCCGTTTTTCATCATTTTTGAAGATTTGAAAAAAATGACAAAATGACAAAAACGAAAGGTTATAGCCCATGTTTTTTGAAATTTTGAAAAAAAAAGTCAGCCTCGTTTCTCATCATTTTGGACCATGGGCTATAGCCCATATCGTACGGCATACTATAGCGCGCCGTTTTTCATCATTTTTGAAGATTTGAAAAAAATGACGAAATGACAAAAACGATGGGTTATAGCCCATGTTTTTTGAAATTTTGAAAAAAAAAGTTAGCCTCGTTTCTCATCATTTTGGACCATGGGCTATAGCCCATATCGTACGGCATACTATAGCGCGCCGTTTTTCATCATTTTTGAAGATTTGAAAAAAATGACGAAATGACAAAAACGATGGGTTATAGCCCATGTTTTTTGAAATTTTGAAAAAAAAAGTTAGCCTCGTTTCTCATCATTTTGGACCATGGGCTATAGCCCATATCGTACGGCATACTATAGCGCGCCGTTTTTCATCATTTTTGAAGATTTGAAAAAAATGACGAAATGACAAAAACGATGGGTTATAGCCCATGTTTTTTGAAATTTTGAAAAGAAAAGTTAGCCTCGTTTCTCATCATTTTGGACCATGGGCTATAGCCCATATCGTACGGCATACTATAGCGCGCCGTTTTTCATCATTTTTGAAGATTTGAAAAAAATGACGAAATGACAAAAACGATGGGTTATAGCCCATGTTTTTTGAAATTTTGAAAAAAAAAGTTAGCCTCGTTTCTCATCATTTTGGACCATGGGCTATAGCCCATATCGTACGGCATACTATAGCGCGCCGTTTTTCATCATTTTTGAAGATTTGAAAAAAATGACGAAATGACAAAAACGATGGGTTATAGCCCATGTTTTTTGAAATTTTGAAAAAAAAAGTTAGCCTCGTTTCTCATCATTTTGGACCTTGGGCTATAGCCCATATCGTATGGCATACTATAGCGCGCCGTTTTTCATCATTTTTGAAGATTTGAAAAAAATGACAAAATGACAAAAACGATGGGTTATAGCCCATGTTTTTTGAAATTTTGGAAAAAAAAGTTAGCCTCGTTTCTCATCATTTTGGACCATGGGCTATAGCCCATATCGTACGGCATACTATAGCGCGCCGTTTTTCATCATTTTTGAAGATTTGAAAAAAATGACGAAATGACAAAAACGAAAGGTTATAGCCCATGTTTTTTGAAATTTTGAAAAAAAAAGTTAGCCTCGTTTCTCATCATTTTGGACCATGGGCTATAGCCCATATCGTACGGCATACTATAGCGCGCCGTTTTTCATCATTTTTGAAGATTTGAAAAAAATGACGAAATGACAAAAACGATGGGTTATAGCCCATGTTTTTTGAAATTTTGAAAAAAAAAGTTAGCCTCGTTTCTCATCATTTTGGACCATGGGATATAGCCCATATCGTACGGCATACCATAGCGCGCCGTTTTTCATCATTTTTGAAGATTTGAAAAAAATGACGAAATGACAAAAACGATGGGTTATAGCCCATGTTTTTTGAAATTTTGGAAAAAAAAGTTAGCCTCGTTTCTCATCATTTTGGACCATGGGCTATAGCCCATATCGTACGGCATACTATAGCGCGCCGTTTTTCATCATTTTTAAAGATTTGAAAAAAATGACGAAATGACAAAAACGATGGGTTATAGCCCATGTTTTTTGAAATTTTGAAAAAAAAAGTTAGCCTCGTTTCTCATCATTTTGGACCTTGGGCTATAGCCCATATCGTACGGCATACTATAGCGCGCCGTTTTTCATCATTTTTGAAGATTTGAAAAAAATGACGAAATGACAAAAACGAAAGGTTATAGCCCATGTTTTTTGAAATTTTGAAAAAAAAAGTTAGCCTCGTTTCTCATCATTTTGGACCATGGGCTATAGCCCATATCGTACGGCATACTATAGCGCGCCGTTTTTCATCATTTTTGAAGATTTGGAAAAAATGACAAAATGACAAAAACGAAAGGTTATAGCCCATGTTTTTTGAAATTTTGAAAAAAAAAGTTAGCCTCGTTTCTCATCATTTTGGACCATGGGCTATAGCCCATATCGTACGGCATACTATAGCGCGCCGTTTTTCATCATTTTTGAAGATTTGAAAAAAATGACAAAATGACAAAAACGAAAGGTTATAGCCCATGTTTTTTGAAATTTTGAAAAAAAAAGTTAGCCTCGTTTCTCATCATTTTGGACCATGGGCTATAGCCCATATCGTACGGCATACTATAGCGCGCCGTTTTTCATCATTTTTGAAGATTTGAAAAAAAATGACAAAATGACAAAAACGAAAGGTTATAGCCCATGTTTTTTGAAATTTTGAAAAAAAAAGTTAGCCTCGTTTCTCATCATTTTGGACCATGGGCTATAGCCCATATCGTACGGCATACTATAGCGCGCCGTTTTTCATCATTTTTAAAGATTTGAAAAAAATGACGAAATGAAAAAAACGATGGGTTATAGCCCATGTTTTTTGAAATTTTGAAAAAAAAAAGTTAGCCTCGTTTCTCATCATTTTGGACCTTGGGCTATAGCCCATATCGTACGGCATACTATAGCGCGCCGTTTTTCATCATTTTTGAAGATTTTAAAAAAATGACGAAATGACAAAAACGAAAGGTTATAGCCCATGTTTTTTGAAATTTTGAAAAAAAAAGTTAGCCTCGTTTCTCATCATTTTGGACCATGGGCTATAGCCCATATCGTACGGCATACTATAGCGCGCCGTTTTTCATCATTTTTGAAGATTTGGAAAAAATGACAAAATGACAAAAACGAAAGATTATAGCCCATGTTTTTTGACATTTTGAAAAAAAAAGTTAGCCTCGTTTCTCATCATTTTGGACCATGGGCTATAGCCCATATCGTACGGCATACTATAGCGCGCCGTTTTTCATCATTTTTGAAGATTTGAAAAAAATGACAAAATGACAAAAACGAAAGGTTATAGCGCATGTTTTTTGAAATTTTGAAAAAAAAAGTTAGCCTCGTTTCTCATCATTTTGGACCATGGGCTATAGCCCATATCGTACGGCATACTATAGCGCGCCGTTTTTCATCATTTTTAAAGATTTGAAAAAAATTACGAAATGACAAAAACGATGGGTTATAGCCCATGTTTTTTGAAATTTTGGAAAAAAAAGTTAGCCTCGTTTCTCATCATTTTGGACCATGGGCTATAGCCCATATCGTACGGCATACTATAGCGCGCCGTTTTTCATCATTTTTGAAGATTTGAAAAAAATGACGAAATGACAAAAACGATGGGTTATAGCCCATGTTTTTTGAAATTTTGGAAAAAAAAGTTAGCCTCGTTTCTCATCATTTTGGACCATGGGCTATAGCCCATATCGTACGGCATACTATAGCGCACCGTTTTTCATCATTTTTGAAGATTTGAAAAAAATGACGAAATGACAAAAACGATGGGTTATAGCCCATGTTTTTTGAAATTTTGGAAAAAAAAGTTAGCCTCGTTTCTCATCATTTTGGACCATGGGCTATAGCCCATATCGTACGGCATACTATAGCGCGCCGTTTTTCATCATTTTTAAAGATTTGAAAAAAATTACGAAATGACAAAAACGATGGGTTATAGCCCATGTTTTTTTAAATTTTGAAAAAAAAAGTTAGCCTCGTTTCTCATCATTTTGGACCATGGGCTATAGCCCATATCGTACGGCATACTATAGCGCACCGTTTTTCATCATTTTTGAAGATTTGAAAAAATGACGAAATGACAAAAACGAAAGGTTATAGCCCATGTTTTTTGAAATTTTGAAAAAAAAACGTAGCCTCGTTTCTCATCATTTTGGACCATGGGCTATAGCCCATATCGTACGGCATACTATAGCGCGCCGTTTTTCATCATTTTTGAAGATTTGAAAAAAATGACGAAATGACAAAAACGATGGGTTATAGCCCATGTTTTTTGAAATTTTGAAAAAAAAAGTTAGCCTCGTTTCTCATCATTTTGGACCATGGGCTATAGCCCATATCGTACGGCATACTATAGCGCGCCGTTTTTCATCATTTTTGAAGATTTGAAAAAAATGACGAAATGACAAAAACGAAAGGTTATAGCCCATGTTTTTTGAAATTTTGAAAAAAAAAGTTAGCCTCGTTTCTCATCATTTTGGACCATGGGCTATAGCCCATATCGTACGGCATACTATAGCGCGCCGTTTTTCATCATTTTTAAAGATTTGAAAAAAATTACGAAATGACAAAAACGATGGGTTATATCCCATGTTTTTTGAAATTTTGAAAAAAAAAGTTAGCCTCGTTTCTCATCATTTTGGACCATGGGCTATAGCCCATATCGTACGGCATACTATAGCGCGCCGTTTTTCATCATTTTTGAAGATTTGAAAAAAATGACGAAATGACAAAAACGAAAGGTTATAGCCCATGTTTTTTGAAATTTTGAAAAAAAAAGTTAGCCTCGTTTCTCATCATTTTGGACCATGGGCTATAGCCCATATCGTACGGCATACTATAGCGCGCCGTTTTTCATCATTTTTGAAGATTTGAAAAAAATGACGAAATGACAAAAACGAAAGGTTATAGCCCATGTTTTTTGAAATTTTGAAAAAAAAAGTTAGCCTCGTTTCTCATCATTTTGGACCATGGGCTATAGCCCATATCGTACGGCATACTATAGCGCGCCGTTTTTCATCATTTTTGAAGATTTGAAAAAAATGACGAAATGACAAAAACGAAAGGTTATAGCCCATGTTTTTTGAAATTTTGAAAAAAAAAGTTAGCCTCGTTTCTCATCATTTTGGACCATGGGCTATAGCCCATATCGTACGGCATACTATAGCGCGCCGTTTTTCATCATTTTTGAAGATTTGGAAAAAATGACAAAATGACAAAAACGAAAGGTTATAGCCCATGTTTTTTGAAATTTTGAAAAAAAAAGTTAGCCTCGTTTCTCATCATTTTGGACCATGGGCTATAGCCCATATCGTACGGCATACTATAGCGCGCCGTTTTTCATCATTTTTGAAGATTTGAAAAAAATGACAAAATGACAAAAACGAAAGGTTATAGCCCATGTTTTTTTAAATTTTGAAAAAAAAAGTTAGCCTCGTTTCTCATCATTTTGGACCATGGGCTATAGCCCATATCGTACGGCATACTATAGCGCGCCGTTTTTCATCATTTTTGAAGATTTGAAAAAAATGACAAAATGACAAAAACGAAAGGTTATAGCCCATGTTTTTTGAAATTTTGAAAAAAAAAGTTAGCCTCGTTTCTCATCATTTTGGACCATGGGCTATAGCCCATATCGTACGGCATACTATAGCGCGCCGTTTTTCATCATTTTTAAAGATTTGAAAAAAATGACGAAATGAAAAAAACGATGGGTTATAGCCCATGTTTTTTGAAATTTTGAAAAAAAAAAGTTAGCCTCGTTTCTCATCATTTTGGACCTTGGGCTATAGCCCATATCGTACGGCATACTATAGCGCGCCGTTTTTCATCATTTTTGAAGATTTTAAAAAAATGACGAAATGACAAAAACGAAAGGTTATAGCCCATGTTTTTTGAAATTTTGAAAAAAAAAGTTAGCCTCGTTTCTCATCATTTTGGACCATGGGCTATAGCCCATATCGTACGGCATACTATAGCGCGCCGTTTTTCATCATTTTTGAAGATTTGGAAAAAATGACAAAATGACAAAAACGAAAGGTTATAGCCCATGTTTTTTGACATTTTGAAAAAAAAAGTTAGCCTCGTTTCTCATCATTTTGGACCATGGGCTATAGCCCATATCGTACGGCATACTATAGCGCGCCGTTTTTCATCATTTTTGAAGATTTGAAAAAAATGACAAAATGACAAAAACGAAAGGTTATAGCCCATGTTTTTTGAAATTTTGAAAAAAAAAGTTAGCCTCGTTTCTCATCATTTTGGACCATGGGCTATAGCCCATATCGTACGGCATACTATAGCGCGCCGTTTTTCATCATTTTTAAAGATTTGAAAAAAATTACGAAATGACAAAAACGATGGGTTATAGCCCATGTTTTTTGAAATTTTGAAAAAAAAAGTTAGCCTCGTTTCTCATCATTTTGGACCATGGGCTATAGCCCATATCGTACGGCATACTATAGCGCGCCGTTTTTCATCATTTTTGAAGATTTGAAAAAAATGACGAAATGACAAAAACGATGGGTTATAGCCCATGTTTTTTGAAATTTTGGAAAAAAAAGTTAGCCTCGTTTCTCATCATTTTGGACCATGGGCTATAGCCCATATCGTACGGCATACTATAGCGCGCCGTTTTTCATCATTTTTAAAGATTTGAAAAAAATTACGAAATGACAAAAACGATGGGTTATAGCCCATGTTTTTTGAAATTTTGAAAAAAAAAGTTAGCCTCGTTTCTCATCATTTTGGACCATGGGCTATAGCCCATATCGTACGGCATACTATAGCGCGCCGTTTTTCATCATTTTTGAAGATTTGAAAAAATGACGAAATGACAAAAACGAAAGGTTATAGCCCATGTTTTTTGAAATTTTGAAAAAAAAACGTAGCCTCGTTTCTCATCATTTTGGACCATGGGCTATAGCCCATATCGTACGGCATACTATAGCGCGCCGTTTTTCATCATTTTTGAAGATTTGAAAAAAATGACGAAATGACAAAAACGAAAGGTTATAGCCCATGTTTTTTGAAATTTTGAAAAAAAAAGTTAGCCTCGTTTCTCATCATTTTGGACCATGGGCTATAGCCCATATCGTACGGCATACTATAGCGCGCCGTTTTTCATCATTTTTGAAGATTTGAAAAAAATGACGAAATGACAAAAACGAAAGGTTATAGCCCATGTTTTTTGAAATTTTGAAAAAAAAAGTTAGCCTCGTTTCTCATCATTTTGGACCATGGGCTATAGCCCATATCGTACGGCATACTATAGCGCGCCGTTTTTCATCATTTTTGAAGATTTGAAAAAAATGACGAAATGACAAAAACGAAAGGTTATAGCCCATGTTTTTTGAAATTTTGAAAAAAAATGTTAGCCTCGTTTCTCATCATTTTGGACCATGGGCTATAGCCCATATCGTACGGCATACTATAGCGCGCCGTTTTTCATCATTTTTGAAGATTTGAAAAAAATGACGAAATGACAAAAACGAAAGGTTATAGCCCATGTTTTTTGAAATTTTGAAAAAAAAAGTTAGCCTCGTTTCTCATCATTTTGGACCATGGGCTATAGCCCATATCGTACGGCATACTATAGCGCGCCGTTTTTCATCATTTTTGAAGATTTGAAAAAAATGACAAAATGACAAAAACGAAAGGTTATAGCCCATGTTTTTTGAAATTTTGAAAAAAAAAGTTAGCCTCGTTTCTCATCATTTTGGACCATGGGCTATAGCCCATATCGTACGGCATACTATAGCGCGCCGTTTTTCATCATTTTTAAAGATTTGAAAAAAATGACGAAATGAAAAAAACGATGGGTTATAGCCCATGTTTTTTGAAATTTTGAAAAAAAAAAAGTTAGCCTCGTTTCTCATCATTTTGGACCTTGGGCTATAGCCCATATCGTACGGCATACTATAGCGCGCCGTTTTTCATCATTTTTGAAGATTTTAAAAAAATGACGAAATGACAAAAACGAAAGGTTATAGCCCATGTTTTTTGAAATTTTGAAAAAAAAAGTTAGCCTCGTTTCTCATCATTTTGGACCATGGGCTATAGCCCATATCGTACGGCATACTATAGCGCGCCGTTTTTCATCATTTTTGAAGATTTGGAAAAAATGACAAAATGACAAAAACGAATGGTTATAGCCCATGTTTTTTGACATTTTGAAAAAAAAAGTTAGCCTCGTTTCTCATCATTTTGGACCATGGGCTATAGCCCATATCGTACGGCATACTATAGCGCGCCGTTTTTCATCATTTTTGAAGATTTGAAAAAAATGACAAAATGACAAAAACGAAAGGTTATAGCCCATGTTTTTTGAAATTTTGAAAAAAAAAGTTAGCCTCGTTTCTCATCATTTTGGACCATGGGCTATAGCCCATATCGTACGGCATACTATAGCGCGCCGTTTTTCATCATTTTTAAAGATTTGAAAAAAATTACGAAATGACAAAAACGATGGGTTATAGCCCATGTTTTTTGAAATTTTGAAAAAAAAAGTTAGCCTCGTTTCTCATCATTTTGGACCATGGGCTATAGCCCATATCGTACGGCATACTATAGCGCGCCGTTTTTCATCATTTTTGAAGATTTGAAAAAAATGACGAAATGACAAAAACGATGGGTTATAGCCCATGTTTTTTGAAATTTTGAAAAAAAAAAGTTAGCCTCGTTTCTCATCATTTTGGACCATGGGCTATAGCCCATATCGTACGGCATACTATAGCGCGCCGTTTTTCATCATTTTTGAAGATTTGAAAAAAATGACGAAATGACAAAAACGAAAGGTTATAGCCCATGTTTTTTGAAATTTTGAAAAAAAAAGTTAGCCTCGTTTCTCATCATTTTGGACCATGGGCTATAGCCCATATCGTACGGCATACTATAGCGCGCCGTTTTTCATCATTTTTGAAGATTTGAAAAAAATGACGAAATGACAAAAACGAAAGGTTATAGCCCATGTTTTTTGAAATTTTGAAAAAAAAAGTTAGCCTCGTTTCTCATCATTTTGGACCATGGGCTATAGCCCATATCGTACGGCATACTATAACGCGCCGTTTTTCATCATTTTTGAAGATTTGAAAAAAATGACGAAATGACAAAAACGAAAGGTTATAGCCCATGTTTTTTAAAATGTTGAAAAAAAAAGTTAGCCTCGTTTCTCATCATTTTGGACCATGGGCTATAGCCCATATCGTACGGCATACTATAGCGCGCCGTTTTTCATCATTTTTGAAGATTTGAAAAAAATGACAAAATGACAAAAACGAAAGGTTATAGCCCATGTTTTTTGAAATTTTGAAAAAAAAAGTTAGCCTCGTTTCTCATCATTTTGGACCATGGGCTATAGCCCATATCGTACGGCATACTATAGCGCGCCGTTTTTCATCATTTTTGAAGATTTGAAAAAAATGACGAAATGACAAAAACGATGGGTTATAGCCCATGTTTTTTGAAATTTTGAAAAAAAAAGTTAGCCTCGTTTCTCATCATTTTGGACCATGGGCTATAGCCCATATCGTACGGCATACTATAGCGCGCCGTTTTTCATCATTTTTGAAGATTTGAAAAAAATGACAAAATGACAAAAACGAAAGGTTATAGCCCATGTTTTTTGAAATTTTGAAAAAAAAAGTCAGCCTCGTTTCTCATCATTTTGGACCATGGGCTATAGCCCATATCGTACGGCATACTATAGCGCGCCGTTTTTCATCATTTTTGAAGATTTGAAAAAAATGACGAAATGACAAAAACGAAAGGTTATAGCCCATGTTTTTTGAAATTTTGAAAAAAAAAGTTAGCCTCGTTTCTCATCATTTTGGACCATGGGCTATAGCCCATATCGTACGGCATACTATAGCGCGCCGTTTTTCATCATTTTTGAAGATTTGAAAAAAATGACAAAATGACAAAAACGAAAGGTTATAGCCCATGTTTTTTGAAATTTTGAAAAAAAAAGTTAGCCTCGTTTCTTATCATTTTGGACCATGGGCTATAGCCCATATCGTACGGCATACTATAGCGCGCCGTTTTTCATCATTTTTAAAGATTTGAAAAAAATTACGAAATGACAAAAACGATGGGTTATAGCCCATGTTTTTTGAAATTTTGAAAAAAAAAGTTAGCCTCGTTTCTCATCATTTTGGACCATGGGCTATAGCCCATATCGTACGGCATACTATAGCGCGCCGTTTTTCATCATTTTTGAAGATTTGAAAAAAATGACGAAATGACAAAAACGATGGGTTATAGCCCATGTTTTTTGAAATTTTGAAAAAAAAAGTTAGCCTCGTTTCTCATCATTTTGGACCATGGGCTATAGCCCATATCGTACGGCATACTATAGCGCGCCGTTTTTTATCATTTTTGAAGATTTGAAAAAAATGACGAAATGACAAAAACGAAAGGTTATAGCCCATGTTTTTTGAAATTTTGAAAAAAAAAGTTAGCCTCGTTTCTCATCATTTTGGACCATGGGCTATAGCCCATATCGTACGGCATACTATAGCGCGCCGTTTTTCATCATTTTTGAAGATTTGAAAAAAATGACGAAATGACAAAAACGATGGGTTATAGCCCATGTTTTTTGAAATTTTGAAAAAAAAAAGTTAGCCTCGTTTCTCATCATTTTGGACCATGGGCTATAGCCCATATCGTACGGCATACTATAGCGCGCCGTTTTTCATCATTTTTGAAGATTTGAAAAAAATGACAAAATGACAAAAACGAAAGGTTATAGCCCATGTTTTTTGAAATTTTGAAAAAAAAAGTTAGCCTCGTTTCTCATCATTTTGGACCATGGGCTATAGCCCATATCGTACGGCATACTATAGCGCGCCGTTTTTCATCATTTTTAAAGATTTGAAAAAAAATACGAAATGACAAAAACGATGGGTTATAGCCCATGTTTTTTGAAATTTTGAAAAAAAAAGTTAGCCTCGTTTCTCATCATTTTGGACCATGGGCTATAGCCCATATCGTACGGCATACTATAGCGCGCCGTTTTTCATCATTTTTGAAGATTTGAAAAAAATGACGAAATGACAAAAACGATGGGTTATAGCCCATGTTTTTTGAAATTTTGAAAAAAAAAGTTAGCCTCGTTTCTTATCATTTTGGACCATGGGATATAGCCCATATCGTACGGCATACTATAGCGCGCCGTTTTTCATCATTTTTGAAGATTTGAAAAAAATGACGAAATGACAAAAACGATGGGTTATAGCCCATGTTTTTTGAAATTTTGGAAAAAAAAGTTAGCCTCGTTTCTCATCATTTTGGACCATGGGCTATAGCCCATATCGTACGGCATACTATAGCGCACCGTTTTTCATCATTTTTGAAGATTTGAAAAAAATGACGAAATGACAAAAACGATGGGTTATAGCCCATGTTTTTTGAAATTTTGGAAAAAAAAGTTAGCCTCGTTTCTCATCATTTTGGACCATGGGCTATAGCCCATATCGTACGGCATACTATAGCGCGCCGTTTTTCATCATTTTTGAAGATTTGAAAAAAAATGACGAAATGACAAATACGATGGGTTATAGCCCATGTTTTTTGAAATTTTGAAAAAAAAATTAGCCTCGTTTCTCATCATTTTGGACCATGGGCTATAGCCCATATCGTACGGCATACTATAGCGCGCCGTTTTTCATCATTTTTGAAGATTTGAAAAAAATGACGAAATGACTAAAACGATGGGTTATAGCCCCTGTTTTTTTAAATTTTGAAAAAAAAAGTTAGCCTCGTTTCTCATCATTTTGGACCATGGGCTATAGCCCATATCGTACGACATACTATAGCGCGCCGTTTTTCATCATTTTTGAAGATTTGGAAAAAATGACGAAATGACAAAAACGATGGGTTATAGCCCATGTTTTTTGAAATTTTGGAAAAAAAAGTTAGCCTCGTTTCTCATCATTTTGGACCATGGGCTATAGCCCATATCGTACGGCATACTATAGCGCGCCGTTTTTCATCATTTTTGAAGATTTGAAAAAAATGACGAAATGACAAAAACGATGGGTTATAGCCCATGTTTTTTGAAATTTTGGAAAAAAAAGTTAGCCTCGTTTCTCATCCTTTTGGACCATGGGCTATAGCCCATATCGTACGGCATACTATAGCGCGCCGTTTTTCATCATTTTTGAAGATTTGAAAAAAATGACGAAATGACAAAAACGATGGGTTATAGCCCATGTTTTTTGAAATTTTGAAAAGAAAAGTTAGCCTCGTTTCTCATCATTTTGGACCATGGGCTATAGCCCATATCGTACGGCATACTATAGCGCGCCGTTTTTCATCATTTTTGAAGATTTGAAAAAAATGACGAAATGACAAAAACGATGGGTTATAGCCCATGTTTTTTGAAATTTTGAAAAAAAAAGTTAGCCTCGTTTCTCATCATTTTGGACCATGGGCTATAGCCCATATCGTACGGCATACTATAGCGCGCCGTTTTTCATCATTTTTGAAGATTTGAAAAAAATGACGAAATGACAAAAACGATGGGTTATAGCCCATGTTTTTTGAAATTTTGAAAAAAAAAGTTAGCCTCGTTTCTCATCATTTTGGACCTTGGGCTATAGCCCATATCGTATGGCATACTATAGCGCGCCGTTTTTCATCATTTTTGAAGATTTGAAAAAAATGACGAAATGACAAAAACGATGGGTTATAGCCCATGTTTTTTGAAATTTTGGAAAAAAAAGTTAGCCTCGTTTCTCATCATTTTGGACCATGGGCTATAGCCCATATCGTACGGCATACTATAGCGCGCCGTTTTTCATCATTTTTGAAGATTTGAAAAAAATGACGAAATGACAAAAACGATGGGTTATAGCCCATGTTTTTTGAAATTTTGGAAAAAAAAGTTAGCCTCGTTTCTCATCATTTTGGACCATGGGCTATAGCCCATATCGTACGGCATACTATAGCGCGCCGTTTTTCATCATTTTTGAAGATTTGAAAAAAAATGACGAAATGACAAATACGATGGGTTATAGCCCATGTTTTTTGAAATTTTGAAAAAAAAAGTTAGCCTCGTTTCTCATCATTTTGGACCATGGGCTATAGCCCATATCGTACGGCATACTATAGCGCACCGTTTTTCATATTTTTTGATGATTTGACAAAAATGACGAAATGACAAAAACGATGGGTTATAGCCCATGTTTTTTGAAATTTTGAACAAAAAGTTAGCCTCGTTTCTCATCATTTTGGACCATGGCCTATAGCCCATATCGTACGGCATACTATAGCGCGCCGTTTTTCATCATTTTTGAAGATTTGAAAAAAATGACGAAATGACAAAAACGATGGGTTATAGCCCATGTTTTTTGAAATTTTGAAAAGAAAAGTTAGCCTCGTTTCTCATCATTTTGGACCATGGGCTATAGCCCATATCGTACGGCATACTATAGCGCGCCGTTTTTCATCATTTTTGAAGATTTGAAAAAAATGACGAAATGACAAAAACGATGGGTTATAGCCCATGTTTTTTGAAATTTTGGAAAAAAAGGCGCTAAAAAAGTTAGCCTCGTTTCTCATCATTTTGGACCAAGGTACAGTAAGGTACAGTAAGGTACAGTACAGCCCTGGGTAAAGGCTAGTTAGAATAAAGGTACAGTAAGGTACAGCACAGCCCTGGGTAAAGGCTAGTTAGAATAAAGGTACAGTAAGGTACAGTACAGCCCTGGGTAAAGGCTAGTTAGAATAAAGGTACAGTAAGGTACAGTACAGCCCTGGGTAAAGGCTAGTTAGAATAAAGGTACAGTAAGGTACAGTACAGCCCTGGGTAAAGGCTAGTTAGAATAAAGGTACAGTAAGGTACAGTACAGCCCTGGGTAAAGGCTAGTTAGAATAAAGGTACAGTAAGGTACAGTACAGCCCTGGGTAAAGGCTAGTTAGAATAAAGGTACAGTAAGGTACAGCACAGCCCTGGGTAAAGGCTAGTTAGAATAAAGGTACAGTAAGGTACAGTACAGCCCTGGGTAAAGGCTAGTTAGAATAAAGGTACAGTAAGGTACAGTACAGCCCTGGGTAAAGGTTAGTTAGAATAAAGGTACAGTAAGGTACAGCACAGCCCTGGGTAAAGGCTAGTTAGAATAAAGGTACAGTAAGGTACAGTACAGCCCTGGGTAAAGGCTAGTTAGAATAAAGGTACAGTAAGGTACAGTACAGCCCTGGGTAAAGGTTAGTTAGAATAAAGGTACAGTAAGGTACAGTACAGCCCTGGGTAAAGGCTAGTTAGAATAAAGGTACAGTAAGGTACAGTACAGCCCTGGGTAAAGGCTAGTTAGAATAAAGGTACAGTAAGGTACAGTACAGCCCTGGGTAAAGGCTAGTTAGAATAAAGGTACAGTAAGGTACAGTACAGCCCTGGGTAAAGGCTAGTTAGAATAAAGGTACAGTAAGGTACAGTACAGCCCTGGGTAAAGGCTAGTTAGAATAAAGGTACAGTAAGGTACAGTACAGCCCTGGGTAAAGGTTAGTTAGAATAAAGGTACAGTAAGGTACAGTACAGCCCTGGGTAAGGGCTAGTTAGAATAAAGGTACAGTACAGCCCTGGGTAAAGGCTAGTTAGAATAAAGGTACAGTAAGGTACAGTACAGCCCTGGGTAAAGGTTAGTTAGAATAAAGGTACAGTAAGGTACAGTACAGCCCTGGGTAAAGGTTAGTTAGAATAAAGGTACAGTAAGGTACAGTACAGCCCTGGGTAAAGGTTAGTTAGAATAAAGGTACAGTAAGGTACAGTACAGCCCTGGGTAAAGGCTAGTTAGAATAAAGGTACAGTAAGGTACAGTACAGCCCTGGGTAAAGGCTAGTTAGAATAAAGGTACAGTAAGGTACAGTACAGCCCTGGGTAAAGGCTAGTTAGAATAAAGGTACAGTAAGGTACAGTACAGCCCTGGGTAAAGGCTAGTTAGAATAAAGGTACAGTAAGGTACAGCACAGCCCTGGGTAAAGGCTAGTTAGAATAAAGGTACAGTAAGGTACAGTACAGCCCTGGGTAAAGGTTAGTTAGAATAAAGGTACAGTAAGGTACAGCACAGCCCTGGGTAAAGGCTAGTTAGAATAAAGGTACAGTAAGGTACAGTACAGCCCTGGGTAAAGGCTAGTTAGAATAAAGGTACAGTAAGGTACAGTACAGCCCTGGGTAAAGGCTAGTTAGAATAAAGGTACAGTAAGGTACAGTACAGCCCTGGGTAAAGGCTAGTTAGAATAAAGGTACAGTAAGGTACAGTACAGCCCTGGGTAAAGGTTAGTTAGAATAAAGGTACAGTAAGGTACAGCACAGCCCTGGGTAAAGGCTAGTTAGAATAAAGGTACAGTAAGGTACAGCACAGCCCTGGGTAAAGGCTAGTTAGAATAAAGGTACAGTAAGGTACAGCACAGCCCTGGGTAAAGGCTAGTTAGAATAAAGGTACAGTAAGGTACAGTACAGCCCTGGGTAAAGGCTAGTTAGAATAAAGGTACAGTAAGGTACAGTACAGCCCTGGGTAAAGGCTAGTTAGGATAAAGGTACAGTAAGGTACAGTACAGCCCTGGGTAAAGGCTAGTTAGAATAAAGGTACAGTAAGGTACAGTACAGCCCTGGGTAAAGGCTAGTTAGAATAAAGGTACAGTAAGGTACAGTAAGGTACAGTACAGCCCTGGGTAAAGGTTAGTTAGAATAAAGGTACAGTACAGCCCTGGGTAAAGGCTAGTTAGAATAAAGGTACAGTAAGGTACAGCACAGCCCTGGGTAAAGGCTAGTTAGAATAAAGGTACAGTAAGGTACAGTACAGCCCTGGGTAAGGGCTAGTTAGAATAAAGGTACAGTAAGGTACAGTAAGGTACAGTACAGCCCTGGGTAAAGGTTAGTTAGAATAAAGGTACAGTAAGGTACAGTAAGGTACAGTACAGCCCTGGGTAAAGGTTAGTTAGAATAAAGGTACAGTAAGGTACAGTACAGCCCTGGGTAAAGGTTAGTTAGAATAAAGGTACAGTAAGGTACAGTACAGCCCTGGGTAAAGGCTAGTTAGAATAAAGGTACAGTAAGGTACAGCACAGCCCTGGGTAAAGGCTAGTTAGAATAAAGGTACAGTAAGGTACAGTACAGCCCTGGGTAAGGGCTAGTTAGAATAAAGGTACAGTAAGGTACAGTAAGGTACAGTACAGCCCTGGGTAAAGGCTAGTTAGAATAAAGGTACAGTAAGGTACAGTACAGCCCTGGGTAAAGGCTAGTTAGAATAAAGGTACAGTAAGGTACAGTACAGCCCTGGGTAAAGGCTAGTTAGAATAAAGGTACAGTAAGGTACAGTACAGCCCTGGGTAAAGGCTAGTTAGAATAAAGGTACAGTAAGGTACAGTACAGCCCTGGGTAAAGGCTAGTTAGAATAAAGGTACAGTAAGGTACAGTACAGCCCTGGGTAAAGGTTAGTTAGAATAAAGGTACAGTAAGGTACAGTACAGCCCTGGGTAAAGGCTAGTTAGAATAAAGCATCGTTAGTTTATACCCTCAATAACAACACATCGTGTGGTGGAAAAACAGTTTGCAGAATTACATTTCAAGCACAAACTCAATACAAAGACTGTTAACTGTGAGTGGACGAGCCAATTAAGCATTACAGTTGTTTACAACAGGGTCCACCATGTTCAATTCATCAAAACATTTAGAGACACTTCTATGTAGTTAAAGAACAGAACAGGGATTCATCATAAAGGAGGTAAAAAGGGAAAAGAAACATATACAGTGAGGGGAAGAGGGGGGGAATTAAACAACTTCAGTGCACTGTGCCTACACATGTTGCGACCACAATGCAAGGAATAAATGCATTCGCCATGTATCCGAAGGAAGTCTGATCCAATCACTTTTAGATTTCTCCAGTTTAATCCTGAGTTTAAGTTTTGTTGTGTTCAAGACCTGATTTTAGGCATGTTTAAGCCTCCAGGAAAATCCGTGTTGAGGTTCTTAATCCACTGTTTTTCATTAAAACGTCTTTGTCCTAAAACTGTCCAGTTGGGGTTGTGTTGAAGTCCAGCGCATTTTAGAGCTTCAATGCCGTGAGCCATGAAATGTTGCACAAATCTTGTGGTTGTCTTTTTGGCATTGTTAATATTGTATCTGTGTCGTCCCAGCCTAGTACCTAGTGCCTTGTTTTACCCGTTTCTCCGACATATTGTAAACCACATTTTTCACATGTGATTAAATAAATGCAGTTGCTGGTTCTGGCTGTTATTTGTCACAGGGTCCACCATGTTCAATTCATCAACACATTTAGAGACGTACAAATAGACACTTCTATGTAGTCAAAGAACAGAACAGGAATTAATCATAAAGGAGGTAAAAAGGGAAAATAAACATATACAGTGAGGGGAAGAGGGGGGGGGGGGATTCAGATTTTACGGGGCCAGTTTTACTTCAGTAAAAGTACCAATAATCCAATTTAGAACTACTTCGTTATGAGTAAAAGTACGGAATTGAAAATATCCTTGAGTAAAAGTACATCAAAATGTACTTAAAGTACTGAAAGTAAAAGTATTCATATTGCAGAATGTCCCACTTCACAATTCCAAAATGTCTATTGAAAATATAGCAGATCTACAAGCTCACAATGTGTCGCGTTGCGACGCATTGTGAGCCAGGGGGTCCCTGGTACAACACATGTTCAGATGGGGGTCCCACATGTTCAGATGGGGGTCCCTGGTACAACACATGTTCAGATGGGGGTCCCTGGTACAACACATGTTTAGATGGGGGTCCCTGGTACAACACATGTTCAGATGGGGGTCCCTGGTACAACACATGTTCAGATGGGGGTCCCTGGTACAACACATGTTCAGATGGGGGTCCCACATGTTCAGATGGGGGTCCCTGGTACAACACATGTTCAGATGGGGGTCCCTGGTACAACACATGTTCAGATGGGGGTCCCTGGTACAAGTAAATATTAATTTGAGGGTTTGAGAACCACTGCTAGTGTGGTCTGGGGACACCCAGGGGTCCTTGGGGGGGTTCCAGGGGTCCTTGGGGGGGGTTCCAGGGGTCTTTGAGGGGGTTACAGGGGGGTTACAGGGGTATTTGAGGGGGTTTCAGGGGTCCTTGAGGGGGTTACAGGGGTCCTTGAGGGGGTTACAGGGGTCCTTGAGGGTGTTCCAGGGGTCCTTGAGGGTGTTCCAGGGGTCCTTGAGGGGGTTCCAGGGGTCCTTGAGGGGGTTCCAGGGGTCCTTGAGGGGGTTCCAGGGGTCTTTGAGGGGGTTCCAGGGGTCTTTGAGGGGGTTCCAGGGGTCCTTGAGGGGGTTCCAGGGGTCTTTGAGGGGGTTCCAGGGGTCTTTGAGGGGGTTCCAGGGGTCCTTGAGGGGGTTCCAGGGGTCTTTGAGGGGGTTCCAGGGGTCTTTGAGGGGGTTCCAGGGGTCCTTGAGGGGGTTACAGGGGTCCTTGAGGGGGTTACAGGGGTCTTTGAGGGGGTTCCAGGGGTCCTTGAGGGGGTTACAGGGGTCTTTGAGGGGGTTCCAGGGGTCCTTGAGGGGGTTACAGGGGTCTTTGAGGGGGTTACAGGGGTCTTTGAGGGGGTTCCAGGGGTCCTTGAGGGGGTTCCAGGGGTCCTTGAGGGGGTTCCAGGGGTCCTTGAGGGGGTTACAGGGGTCTTTGAGGGGGTTCCAGGGGTCCTTGAGGGGGTTCCAGGGGTCCTTGAGGGGGTTCCAGGGGTCTTTGAGGGGGTTACAGGGGTCTTTGAGGGGGTTCCAGGGGTCCTTGAGGGGGTTCCAGGGGTCCTTGAGGGGGTTACAGGGGTCTTTGAGGGGGTTCCAGGGGTCTTTGAGGGGGTTCCAGGGGTCTTTGAGGGGGTTCCAGGGGTCCTTGAGGGGGTTACAGGGGTCCTTGAGGGGGTTACAGGGGTCTTTGAGGGGGTTCCAGGGGTCCTTGAGGGGGTTACAGGGGTCTTTGAGGGGGTTCCAGGGGTCCTTGAGGGGGTTACAGGGGTCTTTGAGGGGGTTACAGGGGTCTTTGAGGGGGTTCCAGGGGTCCTTGAGGGGGTTACAGGGGTCTTTGAGGGGGTTCCAGGGGTCCTTGAGGGGGTTACAGGGGTCCTTGAGGGGGTTCCAGGGGTCTTTGAGGGGGTTACAGGGGTCTTTGAGGGGGTTCCAGGGGTCCTTGAGGGGGTTCCAGGGGTCTTTGAGGGGGTTACAGGGGTCTTTGAGGGGGTTACAGGGGTCTTTGAGGGGGTTACAGGGGTCTTTGAGGGGGTTCCAGGGGTCCTTGAGGGGGTTCCAGGGGTCTTTGAGGGGGTTACAGGGGTCTTTGAGGGGGTTACAGGGGTCTTTGAGGGGGTTCCAGGGGTCCTTGAGGGGGTTACAGGGGTCTTTGAGGGGGTTACAGGGGTCTTTGAGGGGGTTCCAGGGGTCCTTGAGGGGGTTACAGGGGTCTTTGAGGGGGTTACAGGGGTCCTTGAGGGGGTTACAGGGGTCTTTGAGGGGGTTCCAGGGGTCCTTGAGGGGGTTACAGGGGTCTTTGAGGGGGTTACAGGGGTCTTTGAGGGGGTTCCAGGGGTCCTTGAGGGGGTTCCAGGGGTCTTTGAGGGGGTTCCAGGGGTCCTTGAGGGGGTTACAGGGGTCCTTGAGGGGGTTCCAGGGGTCTTTGAGGGGGTT